>NC_043957.1:12912567-13012567 GCF_902148855.1 Sphaeramia orbicularis | reverse complement strand
TATTTAGTGCATTTGTTTCTTTTTTTCTTGAAAATGAGGAATATTGAAGTGTTTATATAAAAAAAAAAACTAAACTACTATGTGGAAGACTTATAACTGATGTATGTAAATGTGATAAGTTTAGAAGGAACCTGGTGCTTTAGAAGATGTTTGGTCTAAAGTTTGGTGTAGATTCCGCTAATATTTTGTGGAATGATGGGATATCTTAGAACTGTTTGTTATTATAATTGTTGTTATTATTATTTTATTTTGCGATTTGGAATACAGTGTTACTGTTGGTAAATGAGAAAGAGTCAAAAATTTAAATAGGAAATCAATTTTATCTTGAAAATTAATATCTTTGGAAAAAAAATGCAGTTTTTCCTGAAAATGACCAATATTCAAATGTTCATATCTCACCAACGAATGAAGATAGAAGAAAATCATTTCTTGTGTTTAAAAGTTGAAGTTCTGTTCTTTCTTTTGATGTATTCAGTGTTCACATACGCCTAACACAACATTTTCAGTCAGCCTCCAAAGATTAGTGAAAATGACCAAAAAGGCTGACGCTGGCTACCAACTCACTGGAAAATGCTCTGGCAGGGAAAGAGTTAAGTTGAAGTATGTATTCTTTGCACAGACAGTGTTTACATTTAAAAGCCTTGTTGCATTTGAGAATGCATCCAATGGGGCATCACAATAAAATTAGGCATGATGTGTTAATTCCATGACAGGAGATATGTGATGTTACCTAAAATTAGTTTTATATCCCACATATATTGGCAGCGATATCGGAATAGGAAATTAAGCGTTGGACAATATCGGCATATCGGTTTTTGGCTAAAAAGCCAATATCGGACATCCCTAATATATATATATATATATATATATATATATATATATATATATACATACACAGGGTGGGGAAGCAAAATTTACAATATTTTGAGGCAGGGATTGAAAGACAGTGTATGACCAAATAGTTTATTGAAAGTCATGAGAATTTTTTTGCCACAAGAAAATTTACATCATAGAAAATGTTTTTATTCTATGTGTCCTACTTCTTTCTCAATAACTGCCTTCACACACTTCCTGAAACTTGCGCAAGTGATCCTCAAATATTCGGGTGACAACTTCTCCCATTCTTCTTTAATAGTATCTTCCAGTCTTTCTCGTAATAGTTTTGCTCATAATCATTCTCTTCTTTACATTATAAACAGTCTTTATGGACACTCCAACTATTTTTGAAATCTCCTTTGGTGTGACGAGTGCATTCAGCAAATCACACACTCTTTGACGTTTGCTTTCCTGATTACTCATATGGGCAAAAGTTTCTGAAAAGGTATGGATAATAGTGTTAGGTATGATTATGACATCAATATATGTTTGGTTTCAAAACAATTGACATAGTGCCTGCTGAGAAAAAACAACTAAATGTTCATTGTAAATTTTGCTTCCCCACCCTGTATATATATATAATGTATATCCTATCCGTTACACTTTATATAGAGGGCAATTTTAGGTAAAATCAGGTAATACTTAATGTATTCAAGGTATTTGTTAAAAACTACAGCACGAACCACTCAGACTCTCTGTTATGATTATTTAATAAGTACAATACTTTCACATATTTCTCTAAACATATCAGAAAAACATGCAGCAAACAAACAGCAATGCCAATGTATGCAAGTTAATAAATGTTGAAAACAAAATAAAACTAATAGCCTAACCAACTAATCAAACAAAACATATGTATTAACTCTTTCAATGCCATGGGCCAATTAAATCGGCTTACGAATACAACCTTTAAAGTGCCACGGGCCGATCAGATCGGCTTTGGAGAACACGCCATATTTGTGTACAAACAAACCATCCACCCCCATTTCTTTCTCACATTTCGATGACGTTCTTTCAAATCTTCTTGCAAATTACGATCAATAATGAATCGGCAGCGTCCGGTGCGTTTTGAATCTAAGTAGCAATTGGTCGGATGTTACCGAGCAGTTTTTGACCAAGGAAGAGCTCGCGTTTCGTTTTCTGCTTGGGAAATTTTATGAATGAATTTATGAATGAAATCATATGCAAATTAGATGGCCATTTTGTAGTAATATCGTAAACACAGCGATCTGTCAAAACAGTCCCATCTGCTAGAAAATGAGTTCTGATGACGATTCAGACTTCGATTATAAAAACGACGTGAAATACTGAAAAACGGCCAAATTCTGTGGCACTTTTAAGGCTGATTAGCCCCTTAACTGTCTGGCACCGAAAGAGTTAATGGCTGCCACTACATGCACATGCATATAATCACTGACAATATCTGTAGGCTTAGGTACATTTTCATACCGACCGCTATAATCTTCTAGCAGAAATTTAAATTGAGTGATAAAACAGACCTGAACAGTTAACAAAACTATTAGTAATTAATAGGTGGGTTCAAAACATAAAAAAATAGTCTCGTGCCAATTCTTTGTTTTACATTTCTTATGTAGAAGAAAGATGAATGCAAAACAAGCGGAGGTATTAATCCATTCCAGAACTGACACACATATCATTATGAACCTATAACTATATTATTCATAAGAAACAACCTCTGCATGTTAGACCTGCTCTTCAGTCTCTTCTTGAAGAGAATGCAGTAATAATATGCGGTGTATTTAAAAGGAAATAGGTTTCCAATATCACAAAAGATACAAGTATAATTTATCATCCCATTTTCAAACAGAAAAATGGATGTGATACAATTATACATATAAAAGAGAATTTAAAAAAAAAATTTGGTATCATGGAAGTACCAGTGGCATTTAAATGAGTTCAAAACTGTAGCTTTATATTCAACAAGGTCAGGCCTTCCACTATTTTCGCTTTTCCATGTGTATGCCAGACTGTCTGCCTGGTTGTATTATAAGTGTATCAAAATGTGTTATGTACGCTTTCATTGACATATTTTTCATATTTCTTCGTTGCCCGAATTTTCCCAAAGATTTGCCCAAATCTGGGTGGGGGGGGCAACTGGGGGGACAAAGGTTGTGACTGGGGGGGGCATTTGCCCCCCCTTGGTGCCACCACTGTCTATTGAGGAAGCCAGGTGCGTGTGCTTATCCAGGATGAGTTACACCTGGCTTGATGAATCCATGTCCGTTCATCCTGGCTTGGGCTTTGTGAAACCGATTAAGCCTGGACACCCTCGTTTTGGATTCGTTGAATGCGGCTTACTCGGTTATCCTGGATGACGGAATCCTAGTTTCATTAAACAGGCCCCTGGTTCAACGGCTGTTAAACAATTTATTTACTATTTGTGGATAGAGGGGCTGCGGGCTGGTTCAATTTGACTGATGGGCCAGTTCTGGGCCGCCTATTGATTCGCCCTGATCTAGATGATTATTGATATAAATGTTAGCCACGGGATGAGCGGGTGCTGATTGTTGGGACGTGGTGACAGGTGGGAGCTGCTGATGTTTGTTAGCCTGCTAGCTCTTAAGCTGTGCAGCTAATGTTCGCAGCACTGTGCTAGCGGCTGCAGACGGAGCCCCAGACCGCCTGTCTCTGCACCCACAACTGGTGTGTCAATGTGACTCGTACACCTGGATGGCCAGGTGGTTCCTGTCTACGTTCCCCCACCACACCTCCTCCGTGAAGTGAAAACAAATGTCCAAAACTTCAATGTCCGGCTAAAGTGCCCCACTCCACTCTCCTGTTGTAGCGTCTTTGATCACCATTTTTTGCCTTCTTGTCGCAGGCTTCATTAAAAACAAAAGCATATTATGGTCAATGGGGGAGGGTTAAGCATGGGCTTTGAAACTGTAGGTGGAGCTCCACAGAGGAAAATGCTACAAAACCAGTGAGGAACCAAAACAGTAAAATCTTACAGAGTTCACAGTTTGACTGAGTTCAAACCCTTTTACATCTGCTCCTGCAAATCAGAAAAGCAGTTTGTGATAGTAAAGACAAGGCACCTACTCAGCAATTTGCATTATAGGTTGCACATCTTGGATTTGTTTGGATCCAGAACCAGGAAAACATTTAATGGTTACGTTAACACTTACCATTCTGGCAGCATGGTGTTTCCCAGAATCACCACCGCCCTCTGGTGGTGGTCTGCAGGAAGGAACAGCTTCAGCAGGGTCTGTCCTCAGTACACTGAGCTCTATGACGGGCTGAGAGGTGGGTCACATCTCTGTGCAGTGACTGGCAGTCTGTCCATGGTGAGAGCAGGTCTGAAGCCCTTTTACCCATCAGTGGAATCATAGGATCACAGTTTTTGTTTTTTAAGAAATGAAGAATTTTGGTGAACATGTGGCTGTTTCTTCCTCATTTTACCAGTGGCAGCTGTAGATGAGGAAGACCAGGGACACACACATTTTACTGGCCCCTCCCTGTCAGGAAATGTTCATATTCACAGAGAAATAAGTTAAATGCAGCTAAAATCAACCTCAGTACATGTTGACTTGAATTACAGTATTAAACTTTTTTTTTTTATCTCATTTTCGCTAAAATTGTCTGCTATACATTTTTTGCTAGTTTAAGATTTTTGAGCAGTTCTTCTGAAGAAGAATTCTGAAGAACTGTGGACACTGCTTATTACTTTCATCTGGTGAGGGTATTGCAGTTGGATCTGTCCATCTATGGAACTCAAGTGAATTAATTTGTCACCATGCCCTCGAAAGTGGTCAGGCTCAGGAGTAAATATTTGACTCTTCACATTGGGAGACAGGGTACTTCTGGACATTTCTGTCTTTTTCTGCAGAAGTGACATAATTTTTATTTTGATTTCTAAATCCACCATATTTGTTGAATATTATACTGTCTGATAATAGTACAGGCAGTGTAAACACTGAAATCACACTCACTACATTTTATAATTAATACAGTTTGTTTTAGCCATTGTGAGGTGACATGATACAGTGTTATGTAATATACAGATGAAGACATTAGACAGTCCTGAAGAAATGGTGACGTAAAATTATACATAGAAATACCAGTGAAATGACTTTGAACATGTTTTTATTTACAACATTTACAGTGTATATTGACAGTTTGAACTGTGTAAGAAAGAAAAATGAGCAAATGGTAAATGGTATTGGCTTGATGGATTTATTGAGTTTACTGTACAAAGAGTGAGAGGTTTAGGGGAGTTAAGGAGGTGATGCTGAGGGGCTGAGGGCTTAAGATAAGTGTATGGGGATAGGGATTTGGAGTAAAGATTAAGGGGTGGAGGTAGGGGTCGGGTAGGTGGAGGGGTTAAGGATGTGTAATGATGATGGAGTTTGTGTTAGTTAATTGGTCTGCATTCTACATTTTCACTCCTTGTTCTGCATCTTCTTTGTCTACATTTGTTTCTTTGCTGTTTTCTCCTTTCCTTTCTTTACTCTTTGTTCATTCCACAATCAAAACCAGACATGCAAAGATAATTTGAGTGTGAGATCTAGAAACTTCATGCTCCAAATCTTTTAGTCTGGAAACCATCTGTTCACACAAATTAGACACATGACACCCACAATGAAGAATCTTGTGGCTCTAAACTATTTAAAAAGCTTTTGAGAAATATTTATATATACATTTTGGTGTACAATTTTTATCTTTCAAGTGGTAAAGGCCCGACTATGGGGAGTATTTACAATGACAACTGCGATGACAGTTTTTGTATGTCATTGGATTTCTTTTCCCCTGCACACAAACATACTTTAACACATACAAAGAATACTTTAACTAGTTTACAAATACATACGTGTCACAGCAGATCTTTAAACGTGATATTGTCATTGTACTATTTACAGAGGCGATTACATTTTCTGTAAACCTTATCTGCATTGATCTGATTTTTAAAATAAGGAATGTTTCAAGCTAGTTCATTCCAGGTTTCAGAGTAGATTAACAGTCCAGGCACTATTTTTCACTACATTTTTCGTGCAATATGAAGTTGTGATCTCTCCAGGTTCTTTCCCGTTGATCACTACATTTGTGATGTAGATTCCTTAAATTTATGTCATTCAGTTTTTGGACTTTTCTTCTCTCTTTATGGATTAGAAATGTTAATGCAAAGCCACCATGAAAGTTTTACAAGATACGATCATGAAGAACATTTTCCATGTTTTTAACACACCCTTGTTATATAAACAATATATGCTGTATTTGTTATAAGTATGCATTGAGGAAAAAATGATCTATATGATCTACTTTATGAGCTCATCCAAACTCTTTGGAATTGGGGTTGTACTTTTTTTAGGTGAGCTTTCATCAGCTTCAAATTCAAAACAATGTCATCTTAATAGTGCAGTTTGAGTGTTCTTCACAACTAATTCACGACACTGGCATCTCGTCGACACTAGCAATTATTGTTATCACTGCCATCTTGGGCTGGAGAAGTGAGTTGACAGTGATGTTAACTGGGTACTTTGTTGTATATCATCCACAATGCACTGCAAATTTTACTTTTCGTGCAAGGAAACACATTCAAGGTTGAAGAGGCAGTAATGTGTGTAAAACTGGCTATCTAAAGTACCAACAAAGAAGGGGAAAATGAATTCATTGTGGCCTAGAGAAGAATATTTTTATTTATTCAGTATAGGAAAATTTAATTTGTCAGTACATAAAAACATTACAGTCCTTGGTCTATATAGCCATTTTATCTCAAGTTACAACATTTGCTGTGAGTTTGATAACAGTCATGTTGCCAGCGTTGGCTCAGAAGTAAATTGGGTAGAGCTCCTTATAATGACAAATGTTAGTTCACTTGGCTCGACTTGTATAAATCAAAACCCCATTCACTGGGCCAGTGAAACCAGAAATCTAAATGGACTCCTAATGTAGGGTGTCTGTGTACTTGGATATTTTGACTTTGTGCTCTTCCTCATCATGTTGATTTAGGTTTGTTTACAGTTTAAAAGAGGTTTAGATTTAAATTTAGGTATGGGTCAAAGAATGTCTATGGTAATGGAAACTTCTCAATCCTTTTATCATCAAACCTTACTACTGTTTGTCCACTCTCTATGCTGGTCATGTGGTTGTGGTGCAAAAACAGAATTGCATCTAAATTTTCTGGTGGAATGTTGGCCCTTTTCCTGTACAAGGCTCCTGTTCCCTCCAGCAAAAAGTCATGGACAGCATTACCTGCCACTGCTGGGGCAGCTAGGTAGGCTCGCGCCACTGTGGCTAACAGTGGGAACTGTGATGCTTTGGTCATCCACCACTGCAGGGGCTCCACTCCAAGTGAAGCCCCCTTCTCAGCCCTGAAAAAAGACATTTCCATGTCCACAGACTCCTCTACAGAGCTTTGTTTGCTCTTGGGGGCAGAGCAGAAAAGGTCTCCCAACAGGAACTCCATACCAGAGAGTCCACCCTGAGAGCCTGGCTCTGCTGTTTCACTGTCATCAGCATCACCAGCATCACTTTCTTCATCTTCGGACGCATCAACCTCTCTGAAGTTGATTTGTTGGGAATCTCTGAGCCTTTTGCTCCGTCGTAAAAACTCACTCTCTGACTCAGGTGACCCAGGTGAGAGGCTTCTCTTGATCGGATAAGACTTCTTGTTGTGGCTCCTCCTTCTATCCTCCTTCACGATCCTGACTGCCTCTTTTTTCAGCCAATCAAAAGTGGTTGCCTGTTCCTTAAATATAACCAGTGGAAAAAGATCCGGATTAGATCTGTCACAAATATCAAGTTCATTTTCATGCAAGAAAATATCTAACCTGACAAAAAATATTGTAACTAATGCAGCTACGACCAAAAACCAGCATTGGAGAGTAACATCCCTACAAGTTACATTACTAATTTGAATCATTTCTCAGTAATGTGGTGGCAATGTTTTCTCAATGAAACAGCTTTTCAATGGTGAAAATGTTATATTGATGCAATAGTGTGGCATCTTATACACAAGCTACATGTTCTCAAGCAGTCCTGAAGTAAGGAATACTTCTGCAATATAACAAAGGATGGAAAAGTGACATTAATTCTACACACAGGAATGAATGTTTAATTGTGTAGAGCTTTGGGAACATACCCTGAAGTACTTCTGTATGACCTGGTATCTTTTTGATGCAAGCACAACAGACAGTCTAAGTGACAAGCTGAAAATAAAGGAGGACTAAGCCAAAAAGTTTCTGTGGAGTGAAAAACCGTTGAAGATTTTTTGAAATTTGACAGGACTTGAATGTTGAAGGTATTTTTCATGTTAATTATTTGTTTTTTGTGTATAAGAAATCATAGCAATCTCTGCTGATGTCTAATTTGAATGGACTTAATAGTTTTGACATACAGTAGGACTAACATGAAGGCCTGAGATTTGTTACTTCTGCCTAACCAGCTAACAGTTTGTTTTGATGAACTTCATGCTTAAATTGGACATCTGTGTCCAAAGTTACAAAGATGAAATTGAAACGATTAAAATCTTTGTGTTGATTTTTCAATAATTCTGTGATTTTTTTTTTAACGCAATTTATGTGTTAGGGTTAGAGTATTATCTTCACCAATATTAGTAGATTGTACAATTAATTAATTTTCAATCACCAACCATGTTTGATTTCAAGAGATGTTACAAAGTTAGATATTTATGGAGCCAATCTAGGGCCATAAATTTTGTATGAAAAGATAAAATTTGAAACTGAAAATTTAAGTTTTGATCGTAAATTTTGAAAAATACAACAATGTATTCAAATTAAAAATAAGTGTATGAAAAGTTTTTTCAGGTTAAATTTAATTTTGACTCATTTCAGTAACTCTTTTGAATAAATTATATATTTTCATTTTTCACTTTCATATATATTTTAATATTTGAGGTTTTATTTTTTTCAGTTGCATGTTTTATCTTTACAGATTCAGATCTTATTTTTTATGGTTTACAATCTTTTTTCAGTTTCAGATCTCTTTTTTTCACTTTCAGATCTCTTTTTTTTCCACTTGTACAACTTTTAGCCCTGATGTGGTGTGGAGGGCATGGCCTCAACTGAGAGGGCCATGGAATCATGAGTGACAGCACAACAAAAAGCTTAGGGACCTTCCCCGCTCATGTTGCCTTCAGGGAACGTAGGAACTAAAACAATTCAGACTCAACACTTTATATACACTATATCCATGTCACTGGTAGTGCAAAAACTGAGTGACATTTTACATTTAAAAAGTTGTTTTAGACAGTACTGCGCACCACTCGCAGTATAAGAGTAATAAATTATGCCAGATTGTGCAGACAAACAGCCACACATTAAATACATGATATTTCCGATTTCCGCATAGCACAGTGAAGGTAAGTCAGTTTGTGGTTAACTTCCTGCTCCAATCACAACAGTGGGGAAATGAACGGATAGTAAAACTCAGTGCTTGACTCAAAGTATCACCCCGTTCCTTAAAATAGGGTACTTGAATTTTAGTGATTCAAAATTGCTAATTCAATAAAATCCCAAGCAACTTTACAGGAGATTTTTTATTCAATCACTCACTCACTCAACAAGTGCATGTGTCCTCTGGACATGTAACAACACTTGTACACATGTTAAGTAATATTCAACAAACATGAACTACTGCACAGAATGACTACTCCCTAGGGAGTCTGTAATATAGTGACTCGATCCGGTGCAATGGCACACAGCAATGATCATTGGAGTCATCCACCGTTCTCTGGAACTTAAAAGTATCCTTCATTAGATTTACTCCGTTTTCTGACTGTTGAAGCGCTGAGTTTTACTATCCGTTCATTTCCCCGCTGTTGTGACTGGACCAGGAAGTTAACCACAAACTGACTTGCCTTCACTGTGCTGTGTGGAAATTGGAAATATCATGTATTTAATGTGTGGCTGTTTATCTGCACAATCTGGCATAATTTATTACTCTTACACTGCAAATGGTGCTCAGTACTGACTAAAGCTTTTAAATGTAAGTTTGTCACGGGCGTCAGTTTTTTCACTACCAGTGACGTGAATATAGTGTATATAAAGTAGGGTCATTCCATGGCATTTCAACCAATGGTCCCCACATGACCCCCTCAGAAAATTCTGAAAAAATTCACACTTGTTCACCTACCAGATAAATGAACACATCCAAAATTTTAATGTCAGAATCACCAATTTTCAGAAAGCCTGTTTGTCTTGACAATGACTTTCTGTGACATTCATCCTTTAAGATGAGTCCAACAACACATTTTTCTTCCATGATGAATAAGTTTGGTCAGGATTATGAATAGAATTCCCAAAATTAGGCTGGCCAGCATCATAAAAATTCTGGGAAATCTTAGCTACATTTATGTCATTGACCCTGGTGAAAGTGGGTCAACTGGCCAGCTCCATCCAATTTCCGAGAAGTCTCTACTACAGGCATCAACCTGAGCCAGTTCTGGGAAATCTATAATTATTCTATCTGAACCATCATGCAGTTCCACACCCTAGTTCAAATATCTCAAGTATTATTATAACTTGTGCAATAATCAATGCCATTATACTGTTAAAAATGCCATTTACACCTATGTTTGTATACAATTTGAAGAAAATATAGTCATGCAGTAAAAAAAAAAAAAAAAAAAAAAAAAAAATAGAACCAGTTCTATCCCAAAGCTAAAATTTTGTGCACATCTTGAAACATATATAAAGACATGGTAAAAATTTCAGAATTTTCGTTAACTGGCCAAATGGTAATTTGGGTGCTCAAATAAAGAGTATTTTTGTGAAAAACTGAAATCGACCCATTTTATTCATTGTCTCACAGCAACACTTTTCATTGAAATGTAGTCTTTTTCCAGTATATTGTTGCATCTTGTCCATAAGAATCCATGCAAAAAATTGGATCTCAACATTCATCCATTATGGCCAGAGCCATCAGGATGACGTAGGCAAGGTAAGCAGCTGCCTAGGGCCCCCTCGGTGAAGAGGGCCCCCGATGGCCACATGGTCATTTATTTGTACAACTTATTAAAAACCATCCATTTTAAACAAACCACCACAGTGAGGCAGCGCTAACACTCACCTGTACTGTTTTGTGACTGGGGCCCCCCAAGACTAGAGGGATTCCCCCTATGCAATGACAAACGCTATGAGGGTCATGTAGAAGTGACATCCACCCTCGCGCACCCCCCATCACACCCCCCACTTGCTGTCAGTGGAGGGACAAACGGTCTGTCCACACTGAGCACAGCGGCACAAGCATTTAAAAAGAACATCAATGATGAAGCGCTCCTACCCTTCAGAGTTTGAAAAAAGACAAAAAAAGAATTAAGAGGAAAAATGCCAACGACACAGCGGTAAGTATTAAGTAAACCACTGTTTTCTCCAAATAGGCTACAACTGTGTGATATGTTTGAAAGTGTGCGAACAAAAGCCCTCACATCAGTGACCAAACACACAGATAGATGTTAGCATGAGAGGGTGAGGATTCAGTTCAAGAACTAATCATATACACACAACACAACTGTGTTCTGTGTGAAGAATTTAAGGATAGAATAAACACAACTTCTCCACCTCCCTTTTCTACTGTTGTACAGCGTTCCAAAACGTCTTTTGAGCTAAATAATTTGGATGTGGAGGACCAAAGTACGACAGCATTCAAAGTATTTAGTCACGAAAAGCCAAAGCTAAGCCTACTGAAGCGTTTTCACTTACTCTGGATGGTTGTCTACCCCCTGCTGCGGTCACCCACACAACTTTATTCCAAAATAAATCGTCTGGTCCTATGAATCCCATCCAGTTTGGCCAAATAATCCATCAAGTTCAATGTACATTTTCAGTTAGCTAGCAATTTCCGTTGGTGATCTCTCCATTCCATTAGGAGAAAAATGTCCCTTTTCCATTGGGTTTATCTGTCTCATCGTTTGTCCTTGTGTGTCAGCTGGTTTAGGCACAGAAGAGGACAAGAGTAGAACTGCAGCAAAAGTTTGTATTTTCAAGCCAACATTTGTTTGAGTCCCTCACATCAGCGCTGTGCCCTCACTGCGGAACTGAGTTCTGTTCACGTTCAAGGCAGGCACATGAAAACAATACATGAGGCGTTCAGGAACAATTAGAATTAAAGCCGCAAGCGGTATCTAAAGGCCCTCGCCACGGGAACGTCCAGTAAAAGTATGTCCATAATTCAGCAGGTGGTGCTCGAGCACCAAATTTTATGTCTTCTGATGAATGGCTGTAGACCTGGGAGATTGACAATTGACTCAAATTTGAGGCAAATCAGTGTTCGTATGTCCGAACTGAACAAATTTTTGTATATTTAAATCTCTAGTGGGCACTATGGAGCCAAAATTCATTTTCTTCCATTGAATGAGTGTAAGCCTTAAAGATGTACCACTGAGTCAAATTTGAGCCGAATTGGAGTTTGTATGTCCGAACTGATGCAACTTTTGTGAAGGTAAATTTGTAGGGAGTGCTACTGAGCAAAATGGCATTTTCTTTTGATAAATAGGTGTAGGCCTGGGAGATTGACAACTCTAAAGGCCCTCGCCACGGGCACGTCCAGTAAAAGTATGTCCATCATTCAGCAGGTGGCGCTCTAGCACCAAATTTCAATGTCTTCTGATGAATGGGTGTAGGCCTGGGAGATTGACAACTGATTCAAATTTGAGGCAGATCTTTGTTTTAATGTCCAAACTAAAGAAATTTTTGTATAAGTAAATCTGTAGGGGGCGCTATGCAGCTAAAATTAAATTTCTTCCTTTGAATGGGTGTAGGCCTGCGACATGTACCACTGAGTCAAATTGGAGCCAAATTGGTGTTCGTATGTCCAAATTAATGCAATTTTCGTGAAGGTAAATTTGTAGAGGGCGCTACTGAGCGAAATGTCATTTTCTTTTGATAAATGGGTCTAGGCCTGGGAGATTGACAACTGATTCAAATTTGAGCCAAATTGGTGTTCGTGTGTCCAAACTGAAGCAATTATCGTAAAGGTAAAGTTGTAGGGGGCGCTATAGCACCAAATTTCAAATTTTTCTGATAAATGGGTGTAGGTCTGGGCGATAGACGTCTGACTCAAATTTGAGCCAAATCGGTGTTCGTATGTCGGAACTGAACAAATTTTAATTTACAAATATTTTAAAAATTTGTAGGGGGCGCTGTAGTGAAAAATTTCAGTTTCTTTTGACAAATAGGTGTAGGCCTGGGAGACAGATGTCTGAGTCTACTTTGAGCCAAATCAGTGTTTGTATGTCCGAACTGATGTCATTTTTGAAAATGTACATTTGTAGAGGGCGCTATGGTGCGAAATTTCAATTTCTTTTAATAAATGGGTGTAGGCCTGGGAGATAGACGTCTGACTGAAATTTAAGCCAAATCGGTGTTCGTATGTCTGAGCTGAAGCAATTTTTGTGATGGTAAATTTTCAAAAAAACTTCGCAAAGTTTGCAACCCCGTCGCACAAAAATGGTGACACCAAAATTCAGCTAACTTTTGATGCCCCACTTCTCTAGATACTGTACACCAATTTTGAGCTCATTCGGCCAATTGCCCAAGGAGGAGATGGTTAAAATACGACGTCAGCGAAAACGATGACTCAGCATTTTGGAAATTTCAATCCAATATGGCCGACTAAGGGTTCGTTTTGGGGCGTGGCCATAATAATATTTTTTATTTGTCTCCTCATGATGAATCTGTGTACCAATTTTCGTGGCTCTACGACAAACTTTATGTTGGACGCGCTCCCATTGGCGTAATGCATTTCCACTTTTCAAGGGGGCGCTGCAGCAACATTTCTTTACCGACATCTAAAAAACCTATATGTAAATTCAATTTCTCGCACTTCTGAATTTTGGGCAAAATTTGGTGAGTTTTCATAAATGTTCAGGGGGTCAAATTTGAGCTCAAAGAGCAGGAGAAGACAAATAAATAAATTTAAAAAAAATACATAAAGAAAAATAATTAAAGCCGCAAGCAGCATCTAAAGGCCCTCGCCACGGGCACGTCCAGTAGAAGTATGTCCATCGTTCAGCAGTTGGCGCTCTACCACCAAATTTCAATGTCTTCTGATGAATGGGTGTAGCCTGGGAGATTGACAACTGATTCAAATTTGAGACAAATCTTTGTTTGTATGTCTGAACTAAAGACATTTTTGTATAAGTAAATCTGTAGGGGGCGCTATGCAGCTAAAATTAAATTTCTTCCATTGAATGGGTGTAGGCCTGCGAGATGTACCACTGAGTCAAATTTGAGCCAAATCGGTGTTTGTATGTCCGAATTGATGCAATTTTCGTGAAGGTAAATTTGTAGGGGGCGCTACTGAACGAAGTGGCAATTTCTTTTGATAAATGGGTGAAAGCCTGGGAGATTGACAACTGATTCAAATTTGAGCCAAATTGGTGTTCGTATGTCTAACGTGAAGTAATTTCGTAAAGGTAAAATTGTAGGGGGCGCTATGGCACCAAATTTCAAATTTTTTCTGATAAATGGGTGTAGGCCTGGGAGATAGACATCTGAGTCAAATTTGAGCCAAATCGGTGTCCGTATGTCCGAACTGAAGCAATTTTAATAAAAAATATTAAAAATTTTTGTAGGGGGCGCTGTAGTGCAAAATTTCAGTTTCTTTTGACAAATAGGTGAAGGCCTTGGAGACAGATGTGTGAGTCAAATTTGAGCCAAACTGGTGTTCGTATGTCCGAACTGATGTCATTTTTGAAAATGTACATTTGTAGGGGGCGCTATAGTGTGAAATTTCAATTTCTTTAAATAAATGGGTGTAGGCCTGGGAGATAGACGTCTGAGTCAAATTTCAGCCAAAACGGTGTTTGTATGTCTAAGCTATAGCAATTTTTGTGATGGCAAATTTTCGAAAAAACTTCACAAAGTTTGCAACCTCGTCGCACAAAAACGATGACACCGATTCAAAAAATTTGGCTAACTTTTGATTCCCTACTTCTCTAGATACTGTACACAGATTTTGACCTCATTTGTCCAAACGGCTTAGTAGAAGATAGTTAAAATACAACGTCAGCGAAAACGCTGACTCAGCCTTTTGGAAATTTCAATCAAATATGGCCGACTAAGGGCTGGTTTAGGGGCGTGGCCATAATAATATTTTTTGTTTGTCTCCTCATGATGAATCTGTGTACCGATTTTCATGGCTCTACGACAAACTTTATGTTGGACGCGCTCCCTTTGGCGCAATGCATTTCCACTTTTCAAGGTGGCGCTGCCGCAACATTTCTTTACCGACATCTACGAAACCTATATGTAAATTCAATTTCTCGCACTTCTGAATTTTGTGCAAAATTTGGTGAGTTTTCGTAAATGTTCAGAGGGTCAAAATTGAGCTCAAAGCGCAGGAGAAGGAAAAATAAGACAAAAATAAACAAATAAAATAAAAAATAATAACAATCTGAGCAAGAACAATATAGCCGTTTTTATGGCAACCACGTATTTGGCCTTATATGAAAGCTGTTGAGGTCCCCCACATGTCTGTGGGGTCAGATGTCACGTGTCGTACACTTAGACACACGTGACTGACCCCGACTGGGCGTGGCCCATTGACTCCCATTCATTCTGAGCAGGTGTAAATATGCAATTTGTGCACGTCATGAACATCTTCAGAAAGGTCTCAGTGCCGTGAATGTGAATGTGTGTGACAGTGGCGATAGTGGCAAAAGGCGACCGCGTCACTGGCGATTTCGTCCCCATGCACCCACTGCAGACTCAATAGGCCCTGCGCCGGCTTTACTCGGCTCGGGCCTAATTAAAGCCGCAAGCGGCATCTAAAGGCCCTCGCCAAGGGCACGTCGAGTGGAAGTATGCCCATCGTTCTGCAGGTGGCGCTCTAGCACCAAATTAAGTTTCTTCTGATGGATGGGAGATTGACAACTGATTTAAATTTGAGGGAAATCATTGCTCTTATGTCCGAAATAAGGAAATTTTTGTATAAGTAAATCTGAATGGGGCGCTGTGCAGCTAAAATTAAATTTCTTCCGTTGAATGGGTGTAGGCCTGCGAGATGTACCACTGAGTCAAATTTGAGCCAAATCGATGTTCGTATGTCTGAATTAATGCAATTTTCGTGAAGGTAAAATTGTAGGGGGCGCTATTGAGCGACATGGCAATTTCTTCTGATAAATGGGTGTAGGCCTGGGAGATTGACAACTGATTCAAATTTGAGCCAAATTGGTGTTCGTATGTCTGAAGTGAAGCAATTTTCGTGAAGGTCAAATTGTAGGGGGCACTATAGCTCCAAATTTCAAATTTTTCTGACAAATTGGTGTAGGCCTGAGAGATAGACGTCTGAGTCAAATTTGAGCCAAATTGGTGTTCGTATGTCCGAAGTGAAGCAATTTTAAAAAAAAAAAAAAAAAAAAAAAAAAACTTGAAGGGGGCGCTGTAAGTGCGAAATTTCAGTTTCTTTTGACAAATAGGTGTAGGCCTGGGAGACAGATGTCTGAGTCAAATTTGAGCCAAATCGGTGTTTGTATGTCCGAACTGATGTGATTTTTGTAAATGTACATTTGTAGGGGGCACTATAGTGCGAAATTTCAATTTCTTTTAGTAAATGGGTGTAGGCCTGGGAGATGGATGTCTGAGTCAAATTTCAGCCAAATCGGTGTTTGTATGTCTGAGCTGAAGCAATTTTTGTAATGGTAAATTTTTGAAAAAACTTCACAAAGTTTGCAACGTCGTCGCACAAACGGTGACACCGATTCAAAAAATTCGGCTAACTTTTGATGTCCCACTTCTCTAGATACTGTACACCGATTTTGAGCTCATTTGGCCAAACGGCTTAGTAGGAGATAGTTAAAATACGATGTCAGCGAAAACGTTGACTCAGCATTTTGGAAATTTCAATCCAATATGGCCGACTAAGTGTTGGTTTAGGGGCGTAGCCATAATAATATTTTTTGTTTGTCTCCTCATGATGAATCTGTGTACCAATTTTCGTGGCTCTATGAAAAACTTTATGTTGGACGTACTCCCATTGGCGTAATGCATTTCCACTTTTCAAGGGGGCGCTGCTGCAACATTTCTTTACCGACATCTACGAAACCTATATGTAAATTAAATGTCTCGCACTTCTGAATTTTGTGCAAAATTTGGTGAGTTTTCGTAAATGTTCAGGGGTTCAAAATTGAGCTCAAAGCGCAGGAGAAAGAAAAATAAGACAAAAAATAAATAAATTAAAATTAAAATTAAAGCCGCAAGCGGATTCTAAAGGCCCTCGCCAAGGGCACGTCCAGTGGATGTATGCTCATCGTTCAGCAGGTGGCGCTCTAGCCCCGAATTTTGTGTCTTCTGATGAATGGGTGTAGGCCTGGGACATTGACAATTGATTTGAGACAAATCAGTGTTCGTATGTCCGAACTGAACAAAATTTTGTATAAATAAATCTGTAGGGGGTGCTATGAGCCAAAATTCAATTTGTTCCATTGAATGGCTGTAGGCCTGTGAGATGTGCCACTGAGTCAAATTTGAGCCAAATCGGTATTCGTATGTCTGAACTGATGCAATTTTCGTGAAGGTAAATTTGTAGGGGGCGCTACTGAGTGAAGTGGCAATTTCTTTTGATAAATGGGTGTAGGCCTGGGAGATTGATAACTGATTCAAATTTGAAACAAATTGGTGTTCGCATGTCTAACGTGAACTAATTTTCGTAAAGGTAACAGTGTAGGGGGCGCTATGGCGCCGAATTTAAAATTTTTCTGATAAATGGGTGTAGGCCTGGGATATAGATGTCTGAGTCAAATTTGAGCCAAATTGGTGTTCGTATGTACAAACTGAAGCAATTTTAATAAAAAATATGAAAAAATTGTTGTAGGGGGCGCTGTAGTGCAAAAATTCAGTTTCTTTTGATAAATAGGTGTAGGCCTTTGAGACAGATGTCTGAGTCAAATTTGAGCCAAATCAGTGTTCGTATGTCCGAACTGATGTCATTTTTATAAATGTACATTTGTAGGGGGCGCTATAGTGCGAAATTTCAATTTCTTTTAATGAATGGGTGTAGGCCTGGGAGATGGACGTCTGAGTCAAATTTCAGCCAAATCGCTGTTCGTATGTCTGAGCTGAAGCAATTTTTATGATGGTAAATTTTCGAAAAAACTTCGCAAAGTTTGCAACCTCGTCGCACAAAAACGGTGACACCGATTCCAAAAATTCGGCTAACTTTTGATGCCCCACTTGTGTAGATACTGTACACCGATTTTGAGCTCATTTGGCCAAACGGCTTAGTAGGAGATAGTTAAAATACAACGGCAGCGAAAAGGCTGACTCAGCATTTTGGAAATTTCAATCCAATATGGCCGACTAAGGGTGGGTTTAGGGGCGTGGCCATAATAATATTTTTTGTTTGTCTCCTCATGATGAATCTGTGTACCGATTTTCGTGGCTCTATGACAAACTTTATGTTGGACGTGCTCCCATTGGCGTAATGCATTTCCACTTTTCAAGGGGGCGCTGCAGAAACATTTCTTTACCGACATCTATGAAACCTATATGTAAATTCAATTTCTCGCACTCCTGAATTTTTGGCAAAATTTGGTGAGTTTTCATAAATGTTCAGGGGGTCAAAATTGAGCTCAAAGAGCAGGAGAAGAAAAATAAATATAAAAAAAATAAAAAATTAAAGCTGCAAGCGGCATCTCAAGGCCCTCGCCAAGGGCACGTCCAGTGGAAGTATGCTCATCGTTCAGCAGGTGGCACTGTAGCCCCAAATTTTGTGTCTTCTAATGAATGGGTTTAGGCCTGGGACATTGACAATTGATTTGAGACAAATCAGTGGTCGTATGTCCGAACTGAACAAAATTTTGTATACATAAATCTGTAGGGGGCGCTATGAGCAAAAATTCAATTTGTTCCATTGAATGGGTGTAGGCCTGTGAGATGTACCACTGAGTCAAATTTGAGCCAAATCGGTGTTCGTATGTCTGAACTGATGCAATTTTCGTGAAGGTAAATTTGTAGGGGGCGCTACTGAGCGAAGTGGATATTTCTTTTGATAAATGGGTGTAGGCCTGGGAGATTGACAACTGATTCAAATTTGAGCCAAATTGGTGTTCGCATGTCTAACGTGAAGTAATTTTCATAAAGGTAACATTGTAGGGGGCGCTATGGTGCCGAATTTAAAATTTTTCTGATAAATGGGTGTAGGCCTGGGATATAGACGTCTGAGTCAAATTTGAGCCAAATTGGTGTTCGTATGTCCGAACTGAAGCAATTTTAATAAAAAATATTAAAAATTTTTGTAGGGGCGCTGTAGTGCAAAATTTCAGTTTCTTTTGGTAAATAGGTGTACGCCTTTGAGACAGATGTCTGAGACAAATTTGAGCCACATCGGTGTTTGTACGTCCGAACTGATGTCATTTTTGTAAATGTACATTTGTAGGGGGCGCTATAGTGCGAAATTTAAATTTCTTTTAATGAATGGATGTAGGCCTGGGAGATAGACGTCTGAGTCAAATTTGAGCCAAATCGGTGTTCGTATGTCTTAGCTGAAGCAATTTTTGTAATGGTAAATTCACGGAGAAACTTTGCAAAGTTTGCGACATTGTCACACAAAAACGGTGACACCTATCCAAAAAATTCAGCTAACTTTTGATGCCCCCCTTCTCTAGATACTGTACACCGATTTTGAGCTCATTCGGCCAAACGGCTTAGTAGGAGATAGTTAAAATACGATGTCAGCGAAAACGCTGACTCAGCATTTGGGAAATTTCAATCCAATATGGCCGACTAAGGGTTGGATTAGGGGCATGGCCATAATAATATTTTTTGTTTGTCTCCTCATGATGAATCTGTGTACCGATTTTCGTGGCTCTACGACAAACTTTATGTTGGACGCGCTCCCATTGGCACAATGCATTTCCACTTTTCAAGGGGGCGCTGCCGCAACATTTCTTTACCGACATCTACGAAACCTATATGTAAATTCAATTTCTCACACTTCTGAATTTTAGGCAAAATTTGGTGAGTTTTCGTAAATGTTCAGAGGGTCAAAATTGAGCTCAAAGCGCAGGAGAAAGAAAAATAAGACCAAAAAAAAAAAAATAATAATAATAATCTGAGCAAGAACAATATAGCCGTTTCTATGGCAACCACGTATTTGCCCTTTTTTGAATGTTCTCGAGGTCCCCCACATGTCTGTGGGGTCAGATGTCACCTGTCGTGCACTTACACACATGTGACTGACCCCGAGTGCGCGTGTCCCATTGACTCCCATTCATTCTGAGCAGGTGTAAATATGCGATTTGTGCACATGTCATGTACATCGTCGGAAAGGTCTCAGTGCCGTGAATGTGAATATGTGTGAGAGTGGCGACAGTGGCGAAAGGCGACCGCGTCACTGGCGATTTCGTCCCCATGCGCCCACTGCAGACTCAATACACCCTGCGCCGGCTTTACTCGGCTCGGGCCTAATAAGACAAAAAAATAATAATAATAATAATAAAAACTAAAGCCGCAAGTGGCATCTAAAGGCCCTCGCCAAGGGCACGTCCAGTGGAAGTATGCTCATCGTTAGGCAGGTGGCGCTGTAGCCCCAAATTTTGTGTCTTCTAATGAATGGGTTTAGGCCTGGGACATTGACAATTGATTTGAGACAAATCAGTGTTCGTATGTCCGAACTGAAAAAAATTATGTATATATAAATCTGTAGGGGGCGCTATGAGCAAAAATTCAATTTGTTCCATTGAATGGGTGTAGGCCTGTGAGATGTACCACTGAGTCAAATTTGAGCCAAATCGGTGTTCGTATGTCTGAACTGATGCAATTTTCATGAAGGTAAATTTGTAGGGGGCGCTACTGAGCGAAGTGGATATTTCTTTTGATAAATGGGTGTAGGCCTGGGAGATTGACAACTGATTCAAATTTGAGCCAAATTGGTGTTCGCATGTCTAACGTGAAGTAATTTTCGTAAAGGTAACATTGTAGGGGGCGCTATGGTGCCGAATTTGAATTTTTTCTGATAAATGGGTGTAGGCCTGGGAGATAGATGTCTGAGTCAAATTTGAGCCAAATTGGTGTTCGTATGTCCGAACTGAAGCAATTTTAATAAAAAATATTAAAAATTTTTGTAGGGGGCGCTGTAGTGCAAAATTTCAGTTTCTTTTGAAAAATAGGTGTAGGCCTTTGAGACAGATGTCTGAGACAAATTTGAGCCAAATCGGTATTTGTATGTCCGAACTGATGTCATTTTTGTAAATGTACATTTGTAGGGGGCGCTATAGTGCGAAATTTCAATTTCTTTTAATAAATGGGTGTAGGCCTGGGAGATGGACATCTGAGTCAAATTTCACCCAAATCGCTGTTCGTATGTCTTAGCTGAAGCAATTTTTATGATGGTAAATTTTTGAAAAACCTTCGCAAAGTTTGCAACCTTGTCACACAAAAACGGTGATGCCGATTCAAAAAATTCGGCTAACTTTTGATGCCCAACTTCTCTAGATACTGTACACCGATTTTGAGCTCATTCGGCCAAACGGCTTAGTAGGAGATAGTTAAAATACAACTTCAGCGAAAACGCTGACTCAGCATTTTGGAAATTTCAATCCAATATGGCCAACTAAGGGTTGGTTTAGGGGCGTGGCCATAATAATATTTTTTGTTTGTCTCCTCATGATGAATCTGTCTTCCGATTTTCGTGGCTCTACGACAAACTTTATGTTGGACGCGCTCCCATTGGCGCAATGCATTTCCACTTTTCAAGGGGGCGCTGCCGCAACATTTCTTTACCGACATCTACGAAACCTATATGTAAATTCAATTTCTCACACTTCTGAATTTTAGGCAAAATTTGGTGAGTTTTCGTAAATACTGAGAAGATCAAAATTGAGCTCAAAGCGCAGGAGAAAGAAAAATAAGACAAAAAAAAAAAATAATAATAATAATTAAAGCCGCAAGCGGCATCTAAAGGCCCTCGCCAAGGGCACGTCCAGTGGAAGTATGCTCATCATTCAGCAGGTGGCGCTCTAGCACCAAATTTTGTGTCTTCTGATGAATGGGTGTAGGCCTGGGACATTGACAACTGATTTGAGACAAATCAGTGTTCGTATGTCCGAACTGAACAAAATTTTGTATAAATAAATCGTTAGGGGGCGCTATGAGCCAAAATTCAATTTCTTCCATTGAATGGGTGTAGGCCTGTGAGATGTACCACTGAGTCAAATTTGAGCCAAATCGGTGTTTCGTATGTCTGAACTGTTGCAATTTTTGTGATGGTAAATTTGTAGGGGGCGCTACTGAGCGAAGTGGCAATTTCTTTTGATAAATGGGTGTAGGCCTGGGAGATTGACAACTGATTCAAATTTGAGCCAAATTGGTGTTTGCATGTCTAACGTGAAGTAATTTTCAAAAAGGTAACATTGTAGGGGGCGCTATTGCGCGGAATTTAAAATTTTTCTGATAAATGGGTGTAGGCCTGGGATATAGACGTCTGAGTCAAATTTGAGCCAAATTGGTGTTCGTATGTCTGAATTGAAGCACTTTTAATAAAAAATATTAAAAAATTTTGTAGGGGGCGCTGTAGTGCAAAATTGCAGTTTCTTTTGATAAATAGGTGTAGGCCTGGGAGACAGATGTCTGAGTCAAATTTGAGCCAAATCGGTGTTCGTATGTCCGAACTAATGTCATTTTTGTAAATGTACATTTTTAGGGGGCGCTATAGTGCAAAATTTCAATTTCTTTTAATAAATGGGTGTAGGCCTGGGAGATAGATGTCTGAGTCAAATTTGAGCCAAATCGGTGTTCGTATGTCCGAACTAATGTCATTTTTGTAAATGTACATTTTTAGGGGGCGCTATAGTGCCAAATTTCAATTTCTTTTAAGAAATGGGTGTAAGCCTGGCAGATAGATGTCTGAGTCAAATTTCAGCCAAATCGGTGTTCGTATGTCTGAGCTGAAGCCATTTTTGTGATGGTAAATTTTCGAAAAAACTTCGCAAAGTTTGCAACCTCGTCACACAAAAACGGTGATGCCGATTCAAAAAATTCGGCTAACTTTTGATGTCCCACTTCTCTAGATACTGTACACCGATTTTGAGCTCATTTGGCCAAACAGCTTAGTAGGAGATAGTTAAAATACAACGTCAGCGAAAACGCTGACTCAGCATTTTGGAAATTTCAATCCAATATGGCCGACTAAGGGTTGGTTTAGGGGCGTGGCCATAATAGTATTTTTTGTTTGTCTCCTCATGATGAGTCTGTGTACTGATTTTCGTGGCTCTATGACAAACTTTATGTTGGACGCGCTCCCATTGGCGCAATGCATTTCCACTTTTCAAGGGGGCGCTGCCGCAACATTTATTTACTGACATCTACGAAACCTATATGTAAATTCAATTTCTCGCACTTCTGAATTTTAGGCAAAATTTGGTGAGTTTTCGTAAATGTTCAGGGGGTCAAAATCGAGCTCAAAGCGCAGGAGAAAGAAAAATAAGACAAAAAAAAAAAAAATAAATAAAAATAATCTTAGCAAGAACAATATAGCCGTTTCTATGGCAAACACATATCTGGCCTTATTTGAAAGCTCTCGAGGTCCCCCACATGTGTGTGGGGTCAGATGTCACGTGTCGTGCACTTACACCCACGTGACTGACCCCGAGTGGGCGTGTCCCATTGACTCCCATTCATTCTGAGCAGGTGTAAATATGCGATTTGTGCACGTCATGTACATCGTCGGAAAGGTCTCAGTGCCGTGAATGTGAATATGTGTGAGAGTGGCGACAGTGGCGAAAGGCGACCGCGTCACTGGCGATTTCGTCCCCATGCGCCCACTGCAGACTCAATAGGCCCTGCGCCGGCTTTACTCGGCTCGGGCCTAATAAAAATCTGAGCAAGAACAATATAGCCGTTTCTATGGCAACCACGTATTTGCCCTTTTTTGAAAGTTCTCGAGGTCCCCCACACGTCTGTGGGGTCAGATGTCACGTGTCGTGCACTTACACCCACGTGACTGACCCCGAGTGGGCGTGTCCCATTGACTCCCATTCATTCTGAGCAGGTGTAAATATGCGATTTGTGCACGTCATGTACATCGTCGGAAAGGTCTCAGTGCCGTGAATGTGAATATGTGTGAGAGTGGCGACAGTGGCGAAAGGCGACCGCGTCACTGGCGATTTCGTCCCCATGCGCCCACTGCAGACTCAATAGGCCCTGCGCCGGCTTTACTCGGCTCGGGCCTAATAAAAATCTGAGCAAGAACAATATAGCCGTTTCTATGGCAACCATGTATTTGCCCTTTTTTGAAAGTTCTCGAGGTCCCCCACACGTCTGTGGGGTCAGATGTCACGTGTCGTGCACTTACACCCACATGACTGACCGTGACTGGGCGTGTCCCATTGACTCCCATTCATTCTGAGCAGGTGTAAATATGCGATTTGTGCACGTCATATACATCGTCGGAAAGGTCTCAGTGCCGTGAATGTGAATATGTGTGAGAGTGGCAACAGTGGCGAAAGGGGACCGCGTCACTGGCAATTTCGTCCCCATGCACCCACTGCAGACTCAATAGGCCCTGCGCCGGCTTTACTCGGCTCGGGCCTAATAATCTGAGCAAGAACAATATAGCCGTTTCCGTGGCAACCACGTAATTAGCCTTATTTGAAAGCTCTCGAGCTCCCCCACATGTCTGTGGGGTCAGATGTCACGTGTCGTGCACTTACACCCATGTGACTGACCCTGAGTGGGTGTGGCCCATTGACTGCCATTCATTCTGAGCAGGTGTAAATATGCGATTTGTGCACATGTCATGTACATCGTCGGAAAGGTCTCAGTGCCGTGAATGTGAATATGTGTGAGAGTGGCGACAGTGGCGAAAGGCGACCGCGTCACTGGCGATTTCGTCCCCATGCGCCCACTGCAGACTCAATAGGCCCTGCGCCGGCTTTACTCGGTTCGGGCCTAATAATAAAAATAATAAAAATCTGAGCAAGAATTATATAGCCGTTTCTATGGCAACCACATATTTGGCCTTATGTGAAAGCTCTTGAGGTCCCCCACATGTCTGTGGGGTCAGAGGTCACGTGTCGTGCACTTACACCCACATGACTGACCCCGAGTGGGCGTGTCCCATTGACTACCATTCATTCTGAGCAGGTGTAAATATGCGATTTGTGCACATGTCATATACATCTTCGGAAAGGTCTCAGTGCCGTGAATGTGAATATGTGTGAGAGTGGCGACAGTGGCGAAAGGCGACTGCGTCACTGGTGATTTTGTCCCCATGCGCCCACTGCAGACTCAATAGGCCCTGCGCCGGCTTTACTCGGCTCGGGCCTAATAATAATCTGAGCAAGAACAATATAGCCATTTTCGTGGAAACCACATATTTGGCCTTATGTGAAAGCTCTCGAGCTCCCCCACATGTCTGTGGGGTCATATGTCACATGTCGTGCACTTACACCCACATGACTGACCCCGAGTGGGCGTGTCCCATTGACTCCCATTCATTCTGAGCAGGTGTAAATATGCGATTTGTGCACGTCACGTACATCGTCGGAAAGGTTGGGCAAACTTTGCGGAGTTTTCGTAAATGTTCAGGGGATCAAATTTGAGCTCAAAGCGTAGGAGAAAGAAAAATTAAAGCCGCAAGCGGCACTGAAATGCCTTCGCCACAGGCACATCCAGTAGAAGTATGTCCATCGTTCAGCAGGTGGCACTCTAGCACCAAATTTTAATGTCTTCTGATGAACGGGTGTAGGCCTGGGAAATTGACAACTTATTCAAATCTGAGGCAAATCTGTGTTCGTATGTCTGAACTGAAGCAATTTTTATAAAAATAAATCTGTAGGGGAAGCCATAGCCATTTATCTTTTGATAAATGGCTGTAGGCCTGGGAGATAGACATGTGATTAGAATTTGAGCCAAATCGGTGTTCGTATGTCCGAAATTATGCAATTTTTGTAAATGTAAATTTGTAGGGGGCGCTATTGTGTGAATTTTCAATGTCTTCTGACAAATGGGTGTAGGCCTGAGAGATTGACAACTAACTCAAATTTGAGGCCAATAGGTGATCGTATGTCCAAACTGAGCCAATTTTAGTAAAATTAAATTTGTAGGGGGCGCTATGGAGCCAAATTTCAAATTTTTCAGATGAATGGGTGTAGGCCTGGGAGATAGACAACTGACTCTAATTTGAGCCAAATTGGTGTTCATATGTCCGAAGTTAAGCAATTTTAATAAAAAAAAAAAACTTGTCAGGGGCGCTGTAGTGTGAAATTTCAGTTTCTTTTGACAAGTAGGTGTAGGCCTGGGAGACAGATGTCTGAGTCAAATTTGAGCCAAATTGGTGTTCGTATCTCCAAAATGATGTCATTTTTGTAAATGTACATTTGTAGGGGGCGCTATGGAGCGAAATTTCAAATTCTTTTAATAAATGAGTGTAGGCCTGGGAGATGGACGTCTGAGTGTAATTTGAGCCAAATCGGTGTTCGTATGTCTGAGCTGAAACAATTTTTGTAATGGTAAATTCGCAAAGAAACTTTGCAAAGTTTGCGACGTTGTCACACAAAAATGGTGACATCAATCCAAAAAATTCGGCTAACTTTTGATGCCCCACTTCTCTAAATACTGTACACCGATTTTGAGCTCATCTGGCCAAACGGCCAAGGAGGAGATAGTTAAAATACGACGTCAGCGAAAACGCTGACTCAGCATTTTGAAAATTTCAATCCAATATGGCCGACCTCCGGTTGGTTTAGGGGCGTGGCCACAATAATATTTTTTGTTTGTCTCCTCATGATGAATCGGTGTACCGATTTTCATGGCTCTACAACAAACTTTATGTTGGACATGCTCCCACTGACGTAATGCATTTCCACTTTTCAGGGAGGCGCTGTCGCAACATTTCTTTACCGACATCTACAAAACCTATATGTAAATTCAATTTTGCACATTTCTGAATTTTGGGCAAAATTTGGTGAGTTTTCGTAAATGTTAAGGGGGTCAAAATTGAGCTCAAAGTGCAGGAGAAAGAAAAATTAAACCCGCAAGCGGCATCTAAAGGCCCTCGCCACGGGCACGTCCAGTAGAAGTATGTCCATCATTCAGCAGGTGGCGCTCTACCACCAAATTTCAATGTCTTCTGATGCATGGGTGTAGGCCTGTGAGATTGACAACTGATTCAAATTTGAGGCAGATCTGTGTTCGTATGTCCAAACTAAAGAAATTTTTGTATAAGTAAATCTGTAAGGTGCGCTATGCAACTAAAATTAAATTTCTTCCATTGACTGGGTGTAGGCCTTCGAGATGTACCACTGAGTCAAATCTGAGCCAAATCGGTGTTCGTATGTCTTCATTAATGCAATTTTCATGAATCTAAATTTGTAGGGGGTGCTACTGAGCGAAGTGGAAATTTCTTTTGATAAATGGGTGTAGGCCTGGGAGATTGACAACTGATTCAAATTTTAGCCAAATTGGTGTTCGCATGTCTAACGTGAAGTACTTTTGTCAAAGGTGAAATTGTAGGGGGCGCTATGGCACCGAATTTCAAATTTTTCTGATAAATGGGTGTAGGCCTGGGAGATAGACGTCTGAGTCAAATTTGAGCCAAATCGGTGTTCGTATGTCCGAACTGATGTCATTTTTGTAAATGTACATTTGTAGGGGGCGCTATAGTGCAAAATTTCAATTTCTTTTAATAAATGGGTGTAGGCCTGGGAGATAGATGTCTGAGTTAAATTTCAGCCAAATCGGTGTTTGTATGTCTAAGCTGAAGCAATTTTTGTGATGGTAAATTTTCGAAAAAACTTTGCAAAGTTTGCAACCTCGTCGCACAAAAACGGTGAAACCGATTCAAAAAATTCGGCTAACTCTTGATGCCCCACCTCTCTATATATTGTACACAAATTTTGAACTCATTTGGCCAAATGCCCAAGAAGGAGATAGTTAAAATACGTCGGCGAAAACGCTGACTCAGCATTTTGGAAATTTCAATCCCATATGGCCGACTAAGGGTTGGTTTAGGGGCGTGGCCACAATAATATTTTTTGTTTGTGCTTAATGATGAATCTGTGTACTGATTTTCGTGGCTCTATGACAAACTTTATGTTGGACACGCTCCCATTGGCGCAATGCATTTCCACTTTTCAAGGGGGCACTGCAGCAACATTTCTTTACCGACATCTACGAAACCTATATGTAAATTCAATTTTGCACATTTCTGAATTTTAGGCAAACTTTGGTGAGTTTTAGTAAATGTTCAGGGGGTCAAAATTGAGCTCAATGCGCAGGATAAAGAAAAATTAAAGCCGCAAGCGGCATCTAAAGGCCCTCGCCAAGGGCACGTCCAGTGGAAGTATGCCCATCGTTCTGCAGGTGGCGCTCTAGCACCAAATTTCAGTTTCTTCTGATGAATGGGTGTAGGCCTGGGAGATTGACAACTGATTCAAATTTGAGGGAAATCATTGCTCGTATGTCCGAAGTAAGGAAATTTTTGTATAAGTAAATCTGTAGGGGGCGCTATGCAGCTAAAATTAAATTTCTTCAATTGAATGGGTGTAAGCCTGCAAGATGTACCACTGAGTCAAATTTGAGCCAAATCGGTGGTCGTATGTCCGAAGTAATACAATTTTCGTGAAGGTAAATTTGTAGGGGGCGCTAATGAGCGAAATGGAAATTTCTTTTGATAAATGGGTGTAGGCCTGGGAGATTAACAAATGATTCAAATTTGAGCCAAATTGGTGTTCGTATGTCTGAAGTGAAGCAATTTTCGTGAAGGTCAAATTGTAGGGGGCACTATAGCTCCAAATTTCAAATTTTTCTGACAAATTGGTGTAGGCCTGAGAGATAGACGTCTGAGTCAAATTTGAGCCAAATTGGTGTTCGTATGTCCGAACCTGAAGCAATTTTAATAAAAAAAATTTTAAAAAACTTGAAGGGGGCGCTGTAGTGCGAAATTTCAGTTTCTTTTGACAAATAGGTGTTGGCCTTGGAGACAGATGTCTGAGTCAAATTTGAGCCAAATCGGTGTTTGTATGTCCGAACTGATGTAATTTTTGTAAATGTACATTTGTAGGGGACACTATAGTGCGAAATTTCAATTTCTTTTAGTAAATGGGTGTAGGCCTGGGAGATGGATGTCTGAGTCAAATTTCAGCCAAATCGGTGTTTGTATGTCTGAGCTGAAGCAATTTTTGTAATGGTAAATTTTTGAAAAAACTTCGCAAAGTTTGCAACGTCGTCGCACAAAAACGGTGACACCGATTCAAAAATTTCTGCTAACTTTTGATGTCCCACTTCTCTAGATACTGTACACCGATTTTGAGCTCATTCGCCCAAACGGCTTAGTAGGAGATAGTTAAAATACGACGTCAGCGAAAACGCTGACTCAGATTTTTGGAAATTTCAATCCAAAATGGCCGACTAAGGGTTGGTTTAGGGGCGTGGCCATAATAATATTTTTTGTTTGTCTCCTCATGATGAATCTGTGTACCGATTTTCGTGGCTCTACGACAAACTTTATGTTGGACGTGCTCCCATTGGCGTAATGCATTTCCACTTTTCAAGGGGGCGCTGCTGCAACATTTCTTTACTGACATCTACGAAACCTATATGTAAATTCAATTTCTCGCACTTCTGAATTTTGTGCAAAATTTGGTGCGTTTTCGTAAATGTTCAGGGGATCAAAATTGAGCTCAAAGCGCAGGAGAAAGAAAAATTAAAGCCGCAAGCGGCATCTAAAGGCCCTCACCATGGGCACGTCCAGTAGAAGTATGTCTATCGTTCAGCAGGTGGCGCTCTAGCACCAAATTACAATGCCTTCTGATGAATTGATGTAGGCCTGGGAGATTGATAACTGATTCAAATTTGAGGCAAATCTTTGTTTATATGTCCGAACTAAAGAAAGTGTTTATAAGTACAACTGTAGGGGGCGCTATTCAGGTAAAATAAAATTTCTACCATTGAATGGGTGTAGGCCTGCGAGATGTACAACTGAGTCAAATTTGAGCCAAATCGGTGTTCGTATGTCTGAATTAATGTAATTTTCGTGAAGGTACATTTGCAGGGGGCGCTATTGAGCGAAATGTCATTTTCTTTTGATAAATGGGTGTAGGCCTGGGAGATTGACAACTGATTCGAATTTGAGCCAAATTGGTGTTCGTATGTCCGAACTGAAGCAATTATCGTAAAGGTAAAGTTGTAGGGGGCGCTATAGCACCAAATGTAACATTTTTCTGATAAATGGGTGTAGGTCTGGGCGATAGCTGTCTGAGTTAAATTTGAGCCAAATCGGTGTTCATATGTCCGAACTGAAGCAATTTTAATAAAATAATTTTTAAAAACTTGTAGGGGGCGCTGTAGTGCGAAATTTCAGTTTCTTTTTACAAATAGGTGTAGGCCTGGGAGACTGATGTCTTAGCCAAATTTGAGCCAAATCGGTGTTCGAATGTCCGAACTGATCTCATTTTTGTAAATGTACATTTGTAGGGGGCGCTATAGTGCGAAATTTCAATTTCTTTTAATAAATGGGTGTAGGCCTGGGAGATAGATGACTCCTTCAAATTTGAGCCAAATCGGTGTTTGTATGTCTAAGCTGAAGCAATTTTTGTAATGGTAAATTACCAAAGAAACTTTGCAAAGTTTGCGACATCGTCACACAAAAACGGTAATACCAATCCAAAAAATTCGGCTAAATTTTGATGTCCACTTTCTCTAGATAATGTACACCGATTTTGAGCTCATTTGGCCAAATGCCTTAGGAGGAGATAGTTAAAATATGACGTCAGTGAAAACGCTGACTCAGAATTTTGGAAATTTCAATCCAATATGGCTGACTTCCGGTGGGTTTAGGGGCGTGGCCATAATAACATTTTTTGTTTGTCTCCATATGATGAATCTGTGTACCAATTTTTGTGGCTCTATGACAAACTTTATGTTGGACGTGCTCCCATTGACGTAATGTATTTCCACTTTTCAGGGGGCGCTGTCACAACATTTCTTAACCGGCATCTACGAAACCTATATGTAAATTTAATTTTGCACATTTCTGAATTTTAGGCAAAATTAGGTGAGTTTTCGTAAATGTTTAGGGGGTCAAATTTGAGCTCAAAGCGCAGGAGAAAGAAAAATAAACATTAAATAAATTAAAAAAATAAAAAATAATAATAATAATCTGAGCAAGAACAATATAGCCGTTTCCGTGGCAAACACGTATTTGACCTTATTTGAAAGTTCTTGAGCTCCCCCACATGTCTGTGGGGTCAGATGTCACGTGTCGTGCACTTATTCACATGACTGACCCAGACTGAGTGTGTCCCATTGACTCCCATTCATTCTGAGCAGGTGTAAATACGCGACTTGTGCACATGTCATATACATCTTCGGAAAGGTCTCAGTGCCGTGAATGTGAATATGTGTGAGAGTGGCGACAGTGGCGAAAGGCGACCGCGTCACTGGCGATTTCGTCCCCATGCGCCCACTGCAGACTCAATAGGCCCTGCGCCGGCTTTACTCGGCTCGGGTCTAAAAATAATAATAATCTGAGCAAGAACAATACAGCCGTTTCCGTGGCAACCACATATCTGGCCTTATTTGAAAGCTACTGAGCTCCCCCACATGTGTGTGGGGTCAGATGTCACGTGTCGTGCACTTACACCCACGTGACTGACCCTGACTGGGCGTGTCCCATTGACTCCCATTCATTCTGAGCAGGTGTAAATATGCGATTTGTGCACATGTCATATACATCTTCGGAAAGGTCTCAGTGCCGTGAATGTGAATATGTGTAAGAGTGGCGACAGTGGCGAAAGGCGACCGTGTCACTGGCGATTTCGTCCCCATGCGCCCACTGCAGACTCAATAGGCCCTGCGCCGGCTTTACTCGGCTCGGGCCTAATAATAATAAGAAGAATCTGAGCAAGAACAATATAGCCGTTTCGATGGCAACCACATATTTGGCCGTATTTGAAAACTCTTGAGCTCCCCCACATGTCTGTGGGGTCAGATGTCATGTGTCATGCACTTACACACACATGACTTACCCCGAGTGGGCGTGGCCCATTGACTCCCATTTATTCTGAGCAGGTGTAAATATGCAATTTGTTCACATGTCATATACATCATCGGAAAGGTCTCAGTGCCGTGAATGTAAATATGTGTGTGGCGATAGTGGCGAAAGGCGACCGCGTCACTGGCGATTTCGTCCCCATGCGCCCACTGCAGACTCAATAGGCCCTGCACCGGCTTTACTCGGCTCGGGCCTAAATAATAATAATCTGAGCAAGAACAATATAGCCGTTTCCATGGTAACCACGTATTTGGCTTTATGTGAAAGCTCTCGAGGTCCCCCACATGTCTGTGTGGTCAGATGTCACGTGTCGTGCACTTACACCCACGTGACTGACCCCGACTGGGCGTGGCCCATTGACTCCCATTCATTCTGAGCAGGTGTAAATATGCGATTTGTGCACATGTCATATACATCTTCAGAAAGGTCTCAGTGCCATGAATGTGAACATGTGTGAGAGTGGCGACAGTGGCGAAAGGCGACCGCGTCATTGGCGATTTTTTTCCCCATGCGCCCACTGCAGACTCAATAGTCCCTGCGCCGGCTTTACTCGGCTCGGGCCTAATAAATAAAAATAATAATAATCTGAGCAAGAACAATATAGCCGTTTCCCTGGCAACCACATATTTGGCCTCTTTTGAAAGCTCTTTAGCAACCCCACATGTCTATGGGGTCAGATGTCATGTGCCGTGCAATTACACACATGTGACTGACCCCGAGTGCACGTGGCCCATTGACTCCCATTCATTCTGAGCAGGTGTAAATATGCAATTTGTGCACATGTCATGTACATCTTCGGAAAGGTCTCAGTGCCATGAATGTGAATATGTGTGAGAGTGGCGACAGTGGCGAAAGGCGACCGCGTCACTGGTGATTTCGTCCCCATGCGCTCACTGCAGACTCAATAGGCCCTGCGACGGCTTTACTCGGCTCGGGCCTAATAAAAAAAAAAATAATAATAATGATAATCTGAGCAAGAACAATATAGCCGTTTCTATGGCAACCACGTACAGTACAGGCCAAAAGTTTGGACACACCTTCTCATTCTTCGCATTTTCTTTATTTTCATGACTATTTACATTGTAGATTCTCACTGAAGGCATCAAAACTATGAATGAACACATGTGGAATTATGTACTTAACAAAAAAGTGTGAAATAACTGAAAACATCCCTTATATTCTAGTTTCTTCAAAGTAGCCACCCTTAGCTCTGATGACTGCCTTGCACACCCTTGGCATTCTCTTGATGAGCATCAAGAGGTAGTCACCTGAAATGGTTTTAACTTCATAGCTGTGCCTTGTCAGGGTTACTTAGTGGAATTTCTTGCCTTATTGATGGGGTTGGGACCATCAGTTGTGTTGTGCAGAAGTCAGGTTGATGCACAGCTGACAGCCCTATTGGACAACTGTTAGAATGCATATTATGGCGAGAACCAATCAGCTAAGTAAAGACAAATGAGTGGCCATCATTACTTTAAGAAATGAAGGTCAGTCAGTCTAGAAAATTTCAAAAACTTATTTTAAAACTTTAAAACTTACTTAAAGAGATTTATTTGGGCCAAGAAACCCAAGGAATGGACATTAGACCAGTGGAAATCTGTGCTTTGGTCTGATGAGTCCAAATTTGAGATCTTTGGATCCAACCGCCGTGTCTTTGTGCGACGCAGAAAAGGAAAAGGTGAACGGATGGATGCTACATGCCTGGTTCCCACCGTGAAGCATGGAGGGGGAGGTGTGATGGTGTGGGGGTGCTTTGCTGGTGACGCTGTTGGGGATTTATTCAAGATTGAAGGCAACCTGAATCAGCATGGCTACCACAGCATCCTGAAGTGACATGCCATTCCATCCGGTTTGCGTTTAGTTGGACCATCATTTATGTTTCAACAGGACAATGACCCCAAACACACCTCCAGGCTGTGTGAGGGATATTTGACCAAGAAGGAGAGTGATGGAGTGCTGCGCCAGATGACCTGGCCTCTACAGTCACCGGACCTGAACCCAATCGAGATGGTTTGGGGTGAGCTGGACCGCAAAGAGAAGGCAAAAGGGCCAACAAGTGCTAAGCATCTCTGGGAACTTCTTCAAGACTGTTAGGAAACCATTTCAGGTGACTACCTCTTGAAGCTCATCAAGAGAATGCCAAGAGTGTGCAAAACAGTCATCAGAGCTAAGGGTGGCTACTTTGAAGAAACTAGAATATAAGATATGTTTTCAGTTATTTCACACTTTTTTTGTAAAGTACATAATTCCACATGAGTTCATTCATAGTTTTGATGCCTTCAGTGAGAATCTACAATGTAAACAGTCATGAAAATAAAGAAAATGCAAAGAATGAGAAGGTGTGTCCAAACTTTTGGCCTGTACTGTATTTGGCCTTATTTGAAAGCTCTCGAGCTCCCCCACATGTCTGTGGGGTCAGAGGTCACGTGTCGTGCACTTACACCCACATGACTGACCCCGAGTGGGCGTGGCCCTTTGACTCCCATTCATTCTGAGCAGATGTAAATATGCGATTTGTGCATGTCATATACATCTTCGGAAAGGTCTTGGGTGCCGTGAATGTGAATATGTGTGAGAGTGGCGACAGTGGCGAAAGGAGACTGCGTCACTGGCGATTTCGTCCCCATGTGCCCACTGCAGACTCAATAGGCCCTGCGCCGGCTTTACTCGGCACGGGCCTAAAAAAATAAAAATAATAATAATCTGAGCAAGAACAATACAGCCGTTTCCGTGGCAACCACATATTTGGCCTTATTTGAAAGCTCTCGAGGTCCCCCACATGTCTGTGAGGTAAGATGTCATGTGTCGTGCACTTACACACACGTGACTGACCCCGAGTGGGCGTGGCCCATTGACTCCCATTCATTCTGAGCAGGTGTAAATATGCGATTTGTGCACGTCATATACATCTTCGGAAAGGTGTCAGTGCCGTGAATGTGAATATGTGTGACAGTGGTGACAGTGGCGAAAGGCGACCGCGCCACTGGCGATTTTGTCCCCATGCACCCACTGCAGACTCAATAGGCCCTGCGCCGGCTTTACTTGGCTCGGGCCTAATAATAATCTGAGCAAGAACAATACAGCCGTTTCCATGGCAACCACGTATTTGGCCTTTTTTGAAAGCTCTCAAGGTCACCCACATGTCTGTGGGGTCAGAGGTCACGTGTCGTGCATTTACACCCACATGACTGACCCCGACTGGGCGTGGCCCATTGACTCCCATTCTTTCAGAGCAGGTGTAAATATGCGATTTGTGCACGTCATGTACATCTTCGGAAAGGTCTCAGTGCCGTGAATGTGAATATGTGTGAGAGTGGCGACAGTGGCGTAAGGCGACTGCGTGACTGGCCATTTCTTCCCCTTGTGCCAACTGCAGACTCAGTAGGCCCTGCGCCGGCTTTAATCGGCTCGGGCCTAAAAAACATTAATTTTCAAAGGGCTGTATCTCCTAAACTATTACAGACATGACACTGAAATTTTGGATGTGTTCGTTTATCTGGTAGGTGAACTAGTGTGAATTTTTTCAGAATTTTGTGAGGGGGTCATGCGGGGCACTTTCTGAAATCTGGTTGATTTTGGATGGAATGACCCAGTAGGCCTGTAGCGGTACACAAAATTTTCGGTTCGGTACATTTTCGGTTTTGAAAGCCATGGTTCTTTTTTTTTTTTTCGGTTCAGTACGGGAAGAAAGAAAACCCCTCAAAATCTCTTTTAATGCATTTATGAATTTCTGAACATTTTTCCCCCAATTTTTGGATACAATAGAATATAGAAAAACAGGAATTATATAATTCTGCTGCTATAAATCAAATAGAAAATAAAATAAATAAAATGTTACTAAATGCATTTTAAACCTTAGTACTGCACTTTTCCCTGAAAGGTAGTTTTGACCAAACAACAAAAATCAAATCACAGTTCTGTCTGTTCACATTCTGCATATAAATAACAACAAAAAAATTCCACATGAAGTGCAACATTAAGAAGAGGGCAAACTGGTATTCTCTTTAAACAAACTGAAGAGCAACATTGACAATAAAATTAACCAAATTATTTATTTTAGGATAGATAAACTGTTTAGGCCACTTTGTGTACTTGTGTCTGTGTGTACAGGGTGCGATTTGTCAAAAACAGAGAGGGGGGGTGTTATATACCAGTCCATAACTAATGCTAGCATGAAACAAAAGTGAAACTTTATATACTTTCAATGTCCAACTCCCGGGTTCTTTTCCTCTATTATACAGCGTGTGAGTGAGTGAGTGAGTCAGTGAGTGAGTGATAGAGAGAGAAAGAGAGAGAGAGAGAGAGAGAGAGAGACAGACAGACAGAGCTAGTGTAAGTGTTTTTAGAACTACCATAGTTCATAGGTGGCAAACAACATTCGTCTTATCAACATCTCATTCACCGGGACCTGAAGTGATCCTAAACGGGACTGTAATGATGGCGAAGGGTCTTCAGTCTCTTCCCTCCAGATTGACATCATATTTGTTTTTTTTTTTTTTTAACCTTACATCAGCTGCTATTTCATATTTCGGGTCAATGTGCGCTCCTTCAATATGTCTGTGTGGAACTTGCACAGATTTAAAGTTCTGCATCGAACAACGTCTTTCGTTCCTTTTTCTTTTTCTCAACATACTGTGCCGTTTCGGTACAGCTGTGTACCGAACCGAACAGGTGTGTACCGAAACGGTTTGGTATGTGTACCGTTACAGGCCTAAGTGTTGAGTCTGAATTGTTTTAGTTCCTACATTCCCTGAAGACAACATGAACGGGGAAGGTCCCTAAGCCTTCTTGTTATTCTGTCACTCATGATTCCACACCCCTCTCAGTTGAGGCCACACTCTCCATGCCACATCAGGGCCAAAAGTTGTACAAGCAAAAAAAAAAAAGAAAGATCAGACAGTGAAAAAATAAGATTTGAAACTGTAAAAAATAAGATATGAATCTGAAAAGATAAAACATGCAACTGAAAAAAAAAAACTCAAATATTAAAATAAATATGAAAGTGAAAATGAAAATAATTTATTCAAAAGAATTACTGAAGGGAATAAAAATTATATTTAACCTGAAAAAACTTTTCATACACATTTTTAATTTGAATACATTGTTGTATTTTTCAAAATTCAAGATCAAAACTTAACCTTTTAGTTTCAAATTTTATTTTTTCATATACAAAACTTATGGGCCCCAGATTGGCTCTATAGAATTGCTGTAATTATCAATAAAGTTAAGAGGCAAGTAATTCTTCCATTTTAAACTCTGTGACTTACTTTTTTCTCCATGAATCCCAGCCCATGGAACTGAGGGTCGAGGGAACAGGCCACACATAGAGCTCTGTTGACAACAGGGTTGTCGTAGCAGCTGGCTAAATGTTGCCTCATCATCCTTTTCACGTCCTTCAGAATGGATGATGAGTCCCCCGGCCGGGATATGAGGTGGCGGGAGAGCAGGCCTGTGAGAATTGGTTTGATGAGGGACAAACGGGGAAAGGCTTCTTTGGCAAGAGTCCGACACGCCACATCAAGAGGTTTGAGGACTAAACTCAGCTCTTCAAGCACCTTCCATTCAGAACGAAGGGTTGAGCTGCTTCCTGAAGATGTGCTGGAGGTGGAATTTTCATGAGAACTGGACTCCGAAGCCATTTCTTCTTTCAGGTCTTTTATTACATCACAGACAAGGCTTTTATGCCTGATGAGTGTGCTCAGTAGAGGGTACAGTTGATTCCAGGTGGGTTCACTATGGACCCAGGACTTCAACTCTAGCTGCTCCTGTTTGGTCATAGTCTGCAACAAGCGCTGGGCTTGGTTCTGACAGAAGCCTCTGTTCTGAGCAGGCAATAAGAACAGAGTTGAAAGAATACCATGGAATTCTTTGAGGGTCTCGGAAATGACAGGATGTGACATCACTTCTTCAATGCAGCCCTGTACTGCATTGATGAAACATGGGATAGATACTAGTCCATCACTAGAATGGCTTTGGTCCAGACCATGTGGTTCCTCAGGTGATGCAGAATCATCCCTCTCCAAAAATGTTGTTGAGTTTGGGTGAGAATTGCTCCCTGCAGCCTCTCCAGCTTTTTCACACTTCCTTGGTCCCCGTCTCATTTTGTTCCATTCTTCTCCTCCCAGGAGGACCAGACTGGGTTGGGATATGCCCCATTCCTTAGCCATAGCTTTGACTTGGTCTTCCACAGCTTGAAAGTTGTGATCTTCATAGTCTGTGAGTCTTTGGGTTGCCAGGGCCAGATTCTGACAATGAAAGTTGAGGTCTACGTAATGTGCCCACAGGGTGAGGTACCTCTGAGTGTTTCCCTGCCAGGTGTGAAACCATACATCTACACTTAGGGTTACAAAGTGAGGAACCTCCCTCTGATGACTGTGAGGTCGTCCACGTCTAGCTGGTTCAAACTCAATGGGAGCCATGTAGTCCGATACATCTTCATATTCCTTGCTTTCTGTTTTTCTCCTAAGCAGCTGTGCCAGACTCATCTTGCCTTTTATGTGGTGCTCTTTCAGTAGGCTATCAAGGTGGAACTGTGAAGGAAGCTCCTTCTTGGTGGGCATCAAGTTGTGGATTAACTGTTTGAAGCCTGCCCCCTGCACCAGAGTTGAGGGTTGAAGATCCATGATGAGGAAGTTGATGATGGCATCAGCCACTTGAGCAGACAGAACCAGAGGGAGTGTACCGACCAGGCCACTGTTAACCATTGGCAGAAGTGGGCGTTGACCTGTTGAGGAGAACCGTCAATAATTAGGAAATCGTGAGAGAGCAAGAGGCACTTAGGGCCTGATTTACAAAGGTTTGCGCGCGTAAAAACGTGTGCAAACTTGACTGTGCACACAAAAACATGTTGAAGCTGATCTACTAACAGGGCGCACCAAGGTTTGTGCCTCTCAAATGGGCAAAACAGCTCGCGCAACCCATTTAACATGTTCGCCTTGATGAATATGCAATATGGCCATTTCTGCCAGAATGCACAAAATTATTGGGAGGAGTAAATGCAAATATTTATTTAGCACGTGCAATGTGATTTACCAAACCTGAAACTGACTGCGGTGGCTGATTTTGCGTCTACATTCAGTGCGTCTGAAAGGCAGGTTTTAACTGGCACAGCTTCGTGCAAAACTGGCTGCAGTTGTTATAGCGAGGAGGCGGGGCATAGGCACAACCAAATGCAACACACAGAACCAATCTGTTCTTTTAACATCAATATTTTTGGAATGATGGGAGAAAAAAATTATAATTTGATACATTTGGCACCCCACTTTATGGGCCTGCCCCCCACGCCTGGTTCCACCAGTGGCACATCACATTAGGCCAGGACCGACTACTGGGAGATGACTCTCTCTCTCTCTCACTCGCGTGCAAGGGAGACCGAACGGGACAGGTTCTAGCGCTGCACAACACGCACGCACGCAGACGCATGCACACGCGCACACACACACACACACACACACACACACACACACACACACACACAAACAGCGCTGTCCATGGTGTTCTGACTGGACTCCTGAACCAACTATATAAGCAGATGTTTTTTGTTTTTTTTTTTTTTAATCATGCCCATGGACTTAAAAGTTTTCATTCACCATACAGACCGACATAAAGAGAGAAGGTATTTATTTCACTAATAACACGCTTCACTACTGATAAACAACAACAGAAAAATACCTATTCACCCCTCTGTGTGGAAAAAGAGCAACTTCATATTTATGAGTGCTGGCATATCCCAGAGCAGTTTTTACAGTGCACTGTCTCCATGACGACAACCAGTAGCACACGCAAAATCCTCATTTAAATAGGGTGGTTTACAAGACTTTGTGCCTGTTCTCATTTGCGCAGGCAATCTTAGTTGATCACCCCTGACACGCAAATCAATAGCACGCGCATTTTTAGCACGAACAAGCACATTTGCACCAGTTATTTGCGATTTTAGTAAATCAGACCCTTAGTATCAGACTAGTATGGATGGGACTTTCAAGAAAAACACTATTTGATAATCACTGAGGACTAGTTGACTGCTCTTTGAATATCGGGGATGGAGAGGGGTACGTTCATTTTTACCCCTCGGCCAACTTCTGGCCAAAGACGTATTGTGATCTTTTTGTTGTCTGTCAGTCAGTCTGTCCATACAATGACATTAACGCATAATCTGAAGAATGCATTGATATATCTGCACCAAATTTATACTGTGGATGCATCTTGGCATGGAACAGAAGCCTATTGAAAATAGGTCACCTTGACCTACTTTTTCAAGGTCAAATGGCCTTGTGCAGTTATAATTAGTGATGTCCCACTCTGGATTTTTTTGCTTCCAATCTGATTTTTTTTTTTTTTATTACTTTTGCCAATACCAAACCAACATCAATCCGATACTACACTTTTTACAATGAAATTCTAATTTAAATTTGGAGTCATTATTTATAGGTTATAGGTTACAATTATTTTACTTGAGATCACAATTGGGCTGAAGGTGGAATATGAACTAAAACAAGTATGACACCTTTGACTCTTAATAACTTTAGTATAATTTTTGTACTTTCTGAATTCATACTGTGGGCCAAATTATAACCTTTGGTGGGCTGGCTTTGGCCCATGGGCTGTATGTTTGCCAACCCTGCTATAGCATGTCAATGGACAGGTCGGTCCAGGGATTATATGGGGGTGCGTTCCATGCGTTATGTACCTCACAATGAGTATGTGCATACCATACGACCGTGTCAAGTGAAAGTGAAACTTATAGATACTTTACTAATTGCTCTAAAGGCTCCCACAGTCGGGCACACTGTGCGCGTACTATGAGCAGTGCAGACTCTGCATGCACTGTCTGTGGATGTTTGAGGTTTCATAGTTGGGAGTACCAATTTAATACATTAACATTATCCTACATTGTGTGACACCGAGTATGCATATGCAGAGTCCACACTGTCCTACAAACTGAGTTTTGTGCAGACATGTCTGACGGACGTCTACTTTGGGTCTGCATTGAGTCCACCTCGAGTACGTACGGACATCTGCAGAGTCAAGTACACCCGACTGTGGGGCCTTTAGTCTCCCGCTGCTGTGCAGCTCATTTTCCTTTTCCCTACCTTCAGAAACTTTAATTTGAGGGGGCAGGATGTTTGTTTAAGGGGACATTGACCCCTCTTGCACCCCCCTAGAACCGGGCTGATCTTATGACTAAATCCGATTCGATCTTCTAAAAAATGCAAGATCAGCAGCTGATACCGATCTTTATATTAGATTGGGAAATTGCTAGTACTTTCAAATATAAATGTATATATGTATGTAATAAGGCTTACACAAAGACAATCTAATCTAAATTATAGGGCACTAACTTTAAACAGAATCTTACACTATATTTGGCTGAGGGGCATTAAAAGTGTGCAGCACATTATGTTTTTCTTGAGGCTACACAGCAGCTATAAAATAACCTAGAAATGACTTATGGTTAACATGTAGTCATTATTTTTCACAGGTTTTCCCTGGATCATCTCTAAACCTGCTGTTGTGGTCCTGCTTCTCTCCTGCCCCATCATCATTATTCATTTATTCATAGAGTTGTGATAGTGTTAATTATATAGTCGCATAGATGGTAGAGGTTTCTATAATTTTTATTAACAGTTACAGTAGTAGTATATCCACTGTTAATACTTGTATTTGGAGTAGTAATATTAACAGTTATAGACATTTGTTCTAACTATTGGTAATTATACTAGCACCAGCTGTTCTAGTTTCTGAGAGAGCGTTCTCTCACACAGCACATATATATGTAAATTGTCATTAAATAACTTGCTATGATTTGGAGCTATAAGTACAAGTTGACTGATTGATTTATATTTATGCTGTTTATGTATGACATATTCTACTGCAATCCTCAAAGCAGCCATCTCTTGCAGTGCAAAAAACTCCTGAAAAGTGAAAAAGTAAGAGCAGCTTACAATTACCCCCCACCTGGTCGCACAATACTTTGCCTTTCCTGTAGGGATGCACGGATCCGATACCAGTATTGGGCATCGGCTTCGATACTCAGTGTGTGTACTTGTACTCGTAAAAGTAATCCAATACAACTGCACCGATATCACTTATGGCAGCGTGACATTCACAGTTAAGTGCAGCATGTACTGTGGTATGTGGCATGTATGTGGAATAATGTGTGGGGAAAGTGAAGTGTGTGGAGATTTTTCAAAATAAATGACAGTGATAAAAGTAACACTGACTGCAAGTAACATTAAAGACATAGACAGATACAGACGGAGCATTCTTGTCTGTCCTCTGTGTACATTACATTCGTTGCTCGCAGATGCGTACCCAGATGGGGAACCGTGGAGGTGGTGGATCTTTTCAAAGAGTGACTGTGCGAGTTGGAGAAAAACTACTGACATATTTATGACAGCTACCCAGGGCTCGGCTGGTTTCTGCCTTACTTATAATACTATGGGGGTACAGAGCGGTGCAGACCACCACCAACCGAAGTGAAAACGAAACCTATCGCTCATTTATCTTTTCCCTACCTGCTGAAGCTAAGCTTTTAAACCTTACCAGCAAAAACGCTGCAATATTAGTATCACATTAGTGTTACCTCTGTTGTCTCCATGTTTGCTATTACTGACTTTCTTCTTCTCAAAAAAACTTTACTCTTCTTCATGGTATTTGTCCAGTATGGTTAATTAAGAGCAACGGTGGATTAATTGAGAAACACTTATTTCAACACAATAAATGCCAGTAGGAGCACCTTGTTACAGTCAGACTAATGACAACAACAATAAAGCACATTTACTAAAGGAACTAAGAACTGGAATGGAATTACTAAGTACTCGTATTGGTACTCAGAATTGGCATGTACTCAAATGTAAGTACTTGTACTCAGTCTGGAAAAAAGTGGTATCGGTGCATCCCTACTTTCCTGCTCACCGACATTCTGCCTACCTAGGGATTAATTTTGAATTTGAAATTAAATATAATTGTAAACTTTACTTAAGTAAATGACTGTCTTTTTGGGGTAGTTCAGTCAAACCAAAACAAACATTCTGATCAAGTCTTGACTTTCAATCTTTTCGAAAAAAGTTTAAAAAATTGCAAAAACTGAAATTCACCGATCAAACTGTTGACTGCACCTCTCTTGGTGGTAAAGAACAGGTGTGTCAAATTTAAAAAGAATCGGGTGAATAGTGTAATGGAATTTCAACTTCTTTATCTGATTCCCTTCTTTGTTTCCATATCGTTTCCTGAATACCCTTCCCCACTGCATACTAATTTTCCCGAATACCCCCCACTGCATGCTAACTTTCTCGAATACCCCCCACTGCATGCTAATTTTCCCATATCCTTACCCAAATCCCCCTATTGTGTGTGTAAATTTTCTAGCAAGGTAAAAAAAAAGGTGAATGATTGTTAAAACCTTAGGCTCATCATTCAATCAAAAGGCTCTTTAAGGAGACTGGAGGTGTCACTTGCAAATGTGATTCACCCTATAAAAGGGTGTATCTTGTGAGAAGCTCTTGGTCTTTCCTTCACAATCGCCGCTCGTGTGCAGAACTGACCTTTCTTGGCGAAGAAATAAAATCTTGTCGGCCGGCAGATGTCTCCGTTTCATTATTCACTAGCAGCAGAGAAAAATTTCTGTAATAATAGCCTTTGAGAAATCATTTGGACAAAAACCTCAGACAGATGGACAGAAGAATGGACAGAATTCCTGGAATATCTATATATCCCCACCCTCTGGGGTGGTGGTGGGGGTATAAAAAGGGATTTACATTACTTCATAATTATTATTGAATATTAATGTGTATTAACTGATTAACCCAGTGCTGGAACACACATAGCATGTTCTCGTGTGCACCCAAAACCATAGACCATAAACCATTTTAGAGGTGGCCATTTCCTACTAAATTATTTTGATGAGTCATCCTCCACTTAGGAACATATATTAATTTTATGCCCAAAGAATCACTTCCTCTAATGTTATGTCCCTCCCCTTTATTATGCCAGTCACTGACAGGTGCACAGCTTTTATTATACCCCCACCCCAGAGAGCGGGAGTATATAGAGGGAATTCCATTTGTCCATCCATTTGTGATTTTTGTTCAACCAGTTTCTTGAACACGATTCACTCGATTCTTTTCAAATTTGACACACATAGTCTTTACCACTAGGAGAGGTGCAGTACACAGTTGCACTGCACAGTGATTACTGAATTTCCATTCTTGCATTTTTTTTTAAAAGATTGAAAGTTAAGACTTGGCCAGAATAATGTTTATCTTGGTTTGACTGAACTACCCAAAAAGGACCGCAATTTAGGTTAATCTAGTTTACAATTATAAGGGGTGCAACGGTACAGGTAGCCCATGGTACCTTGCTTTTTGGGCCACGATTTCAGTAAGTATTTTGTGCTTAACGAGAACTGTTTTTTTCCCTCCAAAAATTATATTTTTTATTTTGCTTGTCAGCAAAGACTGAATTTCATAGTAGGGACAACTTATATCACTGTACTGAATAAAATAACACTTTCGGGTCATCTACCATATGTATTTCCTCGTAATAGCACGTCACGGTATCATATGTGTGTTGAGTGTACAGCCGCTTCTGTGTCCACTCTCTCTCTCTGAGGGGTGGGGCTTCCCCATGTGCATGGTCACATGCATGTCGAGAGAGAGAGAGAGTGAGAGTGTGTGTGTTGGAAAAATATAATATTAGACTATATTCTGTAAACACCAGGTGTCCAGAGCATGAGTCATAGATGGGTTATGATGACATATTTTGCAAGAATGCCCGGACATATTCACTCAGGATATGTCTACCATTTCTTTGCTATTTGCTTGTTTTGTTCCAGTTTGGGACAAAACAGTTTGCGTACTTGTTGTCCATCCAGTTTGGGACCAGAGCGGGCTGCTGCCCTTGAGGAGATCAGGCCATGGGGCAGGTGGGGGAAGAGTACAAACACAGTCACTGAACCCATGCATCACTGTGTTTTGAATACCTAAGCCAATGGTGAACCTGATCAACGTCATAATATTTGTACACTTTGTCCAGTGATTGTAATATTCATGTTCTTTCATAAGATCTTGAACTTCCTGTTGTCAGTCAGTCAACTGCTGCATCTTACTGTATCTACTTGACTCCTTGCAAGTAAAATCTTCTGATTCCAGAATCCAGTGACTCCGTCTTTTGTCTCAGAGTATATCACAGAATTTTTCTATCAACTTGGTCCATCGAGCAGGATCCCAACGTCCCTTCCTTCATCCAGGTTTGGAGACTGAAAACCATGCATGGGGGAATCTAGGATTCCTGACTGAAAGCCCTCCAGCTGAATTGCTGATTCAAAGGAGGCCAGGACCTGCTGGAAATGAGGAAGGGTGACTGGATCCACCGAAACTGGCATTGGACTCATTGGATTCTTAGGTAGGATCTGATCAACTAATAAATTGTTTGACATCATTTTCAGGGGTCCTGGGGATAAGGGTTTGGCCTTATCCAAGGCGGATCTTCTGTAAATCTAGGGTTGATTTTAGTTAGCTGTGTGTATGTGAGCTTGGCTGAATGTATGATATCCTAAGACCAGCTCTTCTCTGGACGTAGGTTCAGAGGTTCTGTGAGGGACATCCTCCGTGTGTATGGTATTCCAAGACTAGCTCTTCCCTGAAGTCCCTGTTTGTAAAGTCAGGTCGAGTTCCAGGGGTTCTGTGAGGGATATCCTGTGTGTATGTGCGTCTGTGTGAAAGTGCGATATTCTAAGACCAGTTCTTCCCTGTAATCCCTTTTAAGGTTGAGGTCCAGGGGTTCTGTGAGGGATATCTTGAGTTGGGGAATATTCTAAGACCAGTTCTTCCCTGCAGTCCCTTGTTTTTTAAGGTTGAGGTCCAGGGGTTCTGTGAGGTATATCCCAAGTGCATGTTTATGTGTGATATTCTAAGACCAGTTCTTCCCTGTAGTCCGTTTTAAAGTTGAGGTCCAGGGGTTCTGTGAAGGATATCCTGTGTGCCTGTGTGTCTGTGTGTAAGAGTGATATTCTAAGATCAGTTCTTCCCTGTAGTCCCTTATTTTTAAGGTAGAGGTCCAGGGGTTCTGTGAGGGATATCCTGTGTGTCTGAAGTGGTATTCTGAGACCAGTACTTCCCCTGTAGTCCCTTGTTGTTAAGGTAGAGGTCCAGGGGTTCTGTGAAGGATATCCCACTGGCCTGGTGTTGTGTCCATAGTTCATATGAGAAGACTACAGGAAAAAGAATTACTCCGTGCAGCACGTTAAAGATCCAACCTAGGTGTATTGTACTGTATTGTACTGTATGATTGGAGCTTGCATTCTCTGCCTGTTGTGGTGGAAAATTTACCTTCTATACTGCTGTCATGGCCTGGTTCATCTTCTTTACTGCTGTTCATTATTCATGCCATATGTTCTTTGTGTGTGACATTTACAACTACATGACACCCTGACCCAGGAAGGGAGTTCTTGCCTTGATTTAAAACCAAAACACCTAAATGTCTGGATGTGTAGATAGATGATGGCACCTACACTCTAGATAGGATCCAGGCAAGATTAGGGTGAAGATGTCACAGTGACATCTTCATGGAACAGAGAGGGAGTAGTATGGAGTGGTACGATGTACGTATGGATGATGTAATAGTTGAGGGGGATGGATTTGGGTTCTATATAATCTTTAGTTTTCCCATGTTTAATCAGACTCACAGAGTTTCTCTGTGAATGACTTCTCAAATAAATGATCATTTATTTCAACACAAACTTTCTCTCCTCTTCTTTGAGTGAGTGGTCAGTTGAACATTTCCACAACACTGTGTGAATGAGCATCTGTGTGCAGGTGCCAGTGATCACTGAGTGTGTGTGTGTGTGTGTGTGGAAAAAAAACAGAAGTGAAGTTATAGATCTAGAAGTGGTGTTAAAAATAAAACAAAAACCTTCTAAGTAATACCTGGCTGATATTTCAGATTTATTTTACCTGTTGCCTGGCTTTCTGACTCTAGTATCTTGGCTGTATAAGTGTGGTACTAGTACACTGAGTGAAGTAGTTGATTCATCGAAAAATTGGTGGCTTGTTGAAACTCCAAATCAGAGACGGAGTTAAAAAGGTCTAATTGTGATAAAAAATTTTAACTGATACATATATGTTATTGTAGTCATTTAAGAGCTCTATTGTTGTTGTTGTGCCATGACTGTGATAAATGTTTGTATTACATGTTTTGTGGCTTTGGTGTTCTTGTTCTGTGAGTAAAATAGCGGTACATTTGGAGTTTGGGCATTGGCTCAACTCGGGTTGATGCACATCTCAGAGTTGTCTGAGTGATGCATGAGGTTTGATCTCACTATGACAATAGTGATGACGTGTGAGTGAAGTGAACTGATCAGGGGTTTTCTTCAACTGAGCTTGGAAGAGTTGTGTAGCAGAAGGCCATCTGAAGAGGCGGGGTGTTCTGCTGAGGTCCTTCCTTTTGGGGTGTGGTGACGTAAAGTGAAAACTGTAGTGTAAGACTGCGGGGGAGACACAGACCCAACCCCTTTAGTTTAGCCAAGTAAGGGGTAAAGAGTTTGGAGAAAACAAAGAAATGAGTGAAATAATCAAAGAAAGAGGTTAAAGAAAAAATTAATCAAGGTTGATTGATTTAAGTACACTTAATATTTGATAAAGCAGGTATATGCAAATAAGATAAAGTAAAAACAAAAATTTGAGTCTAAATTCTGTTGTTCAGATGTAAAGGCACTGAGAGGCCTAAATGATTACATTGCTCTATAATTTCTTAGAAAATATCTGCTTCAGACATTAAAAGTGCAAAATCATACATACATAAATGAGATGAATCAGAAAACAAATGACCAAAGTGCTGATTAGCTCATGTTGTCAATATATATATGGGTGTGTTATTCCATATACATGTTGGTTCTATCTACATTTATCCAATAGATTTATAAATGTTCCTCTAGATAGAACTTGTAAAGCGAATGTATTGTCTTGAAGAGACAGTATTTGAAGTAGATCTGATTGCTCTGAGACAACCATTCTTTTGGAATAAATCCAGTCTCTCATTCATTCTAAGAATTTCACTTCTTGACCCAAGATTGTATCTTAGAAGCTGCAACCAACTAGAACTTTGAACTGAATTTTTCTTTATTAGTGACTCAAATTTGATTAAAGATTAAAGATTAACTACTTTTCTTCTGGAAGCATTTTGAATGTAGACCAGTGTTATAGTAGTGTAACTTCTTAATCTCTGCTTTCTTTAGAATTGTGTTACACTGGGGTAACTCTGACACCTGATTTGATGAGAATATCTGTAATTAGGTTATAATAGAAGGTTGACCTTAGCAGTAATTCATCTAGATGACGTGTCAAATTCAAGGTTTCCAGTAAAGGGATTATTGTTAAAGCAGCTAACGACAGATTGTATAGTGAGAAGCTCTCCGAGTCTGTTAATGTTGTTGATAATGTTATCCAAAAGAACCATACATTCCAAAATGTTTTGTCTTTGTGGTCCAAAGGCAAAGCTGATGTATGTTTAATTAAAGGCATAGAATCGTTTACAATTAGAGAAAATGTCTGAAATCAAAAGCTGAGGTGAGGATTCAACCAATTATTAATGAGCTGCTTAAAGCTGTAGTCATAATTGAATGTCCACTTTGTAGTATACTTTTATTTCTAGTCAAGAAAGTGCTATTGTTTAAAAGTTGGCACATGATACAAAAGATTTACCGGTAATTAATAAAGCTGTATATTTTCATATGCGGTGACCATGTTTTGACTTTTGCACATTGTTGAATGATTTGAGACCATAAAGCCAAACTGTCTTAGTAGTCGAGTCGCGAGTAGCAATGTGTTCTTATTTGTATCAGTACATGAAGATCGTCTGTTTTGGTTTGCATTTACATACAAAATGAAATAATACATCTATACCAGAATACCTAAGAATAGTTGTGAATCATCTACCAATTTTCACAAGCAACATCAGCTAATTTGACAAAATTTGAAGCTCCACAAGGGAGCGGTTTTTTGTTTTATGTAAATGACATTTTGTTAGCTTCTCCTATTCCACAAGCCTTTGTAAAGCTGATACTCTTTCACTCCTGCATTTCTTACAGGAACAAGGTCATCAAGTTAACAAAAACAAACTGCAGTTGTGGCAGGACACAGTTAAGTATTTAGGCTACAACTTATCACATAAAAGGTAAACATTTGGATGATTCCCATAAGGCAGCTATCCTTCAGCCTCCAAAACCAACTATTAAGAGACAAATGATGTCTTTTCCAGGTATGGTGAATGTTTGCAGGAGCTGGATCTATAAATATGGTAAAAATACAGCTCCTCTAACTTCTCTGATTTAGGAGGTGCCCTTATCTGCTTCTTTTAGACTCATGGGGACTCCAACGGCTGAAACAGGCCTTTGTTGACATCAAGCAGATATTAGTTAGTGCTCAAGTGTTGAGTCTTGCAAATTATTTTGAACTATTTTCTACAATTTGTACATTGCAGGGGAAGAAAAGAGGAAAAAAAAAAAAAGTTTTCATGTCCTTTGTTTTGACTCACCCTCACTGAGGACCCATCCTAGTGATAGACACGACCTGTGACCTATTAGTCCATTAAGATGGGCCCTGTTGCAAGGGCTCTGCCACCTTGTTTTTAGTCTGTTATGTCAGCCTCTATGGCTGTGTATATGGAAAAAAAAGGATTCTTTGAGTTTACTTAATTTTATTGTGGACATCAGTCCCATATGATTAAAATGAGGAGCTCTGACAGGGTTTTTTCATTTTGTTTCTATGATCTAGTGCATGTCAAGTCAATGTATTTAATTCAAATCAGAATGCTTGAATTAATCATGTTAATGCAACACATAATTTTCCAGTTACCCTCATAATTTTTTTAATTTTTTTTTTTTTTTTTTTGCATCGTGTGATAGTAGTAGTAAACTGTCATCGACATTTATCATGTGTGTGACATCCTGTCCAGTATGGATCACACTCCTTATATTGGCCATTGGGTCTGAAAGACATGCAGACAGCTCCCCTGGCTAATGAAGAGGCCAGGTGGACAAACGGGAGGGATGGTTGCTATGACAAATAAAGTTTTCTAATTATGCAAAGAATTTTTGTTTAACATGTCAGTCGTGTGCCAGGGACAATCCTCAGGGTAATTTGAGACCCAAAAGATCGAAATTTCCTGAACCAGAATTTTTGTTTCGGCACATTTGAATGAACTTTATTGATAATAATTGATCCTTTCATAAAAGGGATCAATAGTTCACATTTTGTAAATAACATAATCTCCCTAATAGCTCAAATGCTCAAGATAAACTTGAGAAGTCATTACATCAACCACAATCAGTAGGACTGATCGAGCGATATAATGACAAGATGAAAAGGAAACTGAGGAAGAGTGGAGGAAGGGAGAAAATTGATTTTAGCAGTGTATTAGTGAAGTACTAATCAGTAGAGAAGTCTCGTCTGCCAATTCTGTTCCAGGTGACCCAGTGAAACCAGTAGGACCAGACGACCCGGCTGTGGAACCGGGCGATCGGGTCCTCATGATACGGTGATAAAGAAGAAAAGCTGGACCAGTCTGAAGTGGGAAGGTCTATTTCAAGTCATGTTGACAACAGCAGTGAACCACCTGGGTTCACCTCTCACACTGCAAGAAGGTACTAAGGTTGCCACAGGAGATAGAATAGGCTGGTGGCCTTTCTAGTGAATATCCACCCAGCGACTGTGGGGAAGTCTGGGCTTCAAAGGGGGCTCCATTATATAGGCATTTAAGGGGTCGTCTCAAACCCAGTAAAGAAACCACCTGATCCCAGTCGCTATAGAGGATAAATCACTCTACAGATAATTAGGAAAAAGTCCCCTGTGAGAACCTGATCATAGACGGACCTCAGCCATGACATCCATTCAGACACCTTGAGATGTGTGGACTGACAGGTACTTTGACATGTATGATGTTCCTAATAGTAATTGTAACTGGTCCTATAATATGAGATAAAGTTCATATATACAAACAAATGCTAACGTTACAGAGATTTAGTACTGAGGTCGTAAGTTTCCACAGACAGCCAATGCAAATTGTTGAATCTGTTGTTTCCTTCTGTGACATCAGCAGTGCCGCCTGGTGCAGAGCAGACCTCTGGTGGCTCTACCATGACCACAAAAAAATCTAACCTAAACTGCTGCCTGAGGAGTGGGGCAATCTGTGTGCTGATCCACTTCTTTAGGTCTTTTCAGCTGTTTCCTACCAATAATGTTACAGATCTCTACAAGGTCATCTGGGAAACAAGGAGGAGAAACCCAGAAAAAGTTCTTTCGGTCCAGACGATCTACCACCAACCCAGGGGATCATTTGACCCTCAGGTCTACATCAACACCATCAGCGTTCCACAGGGGGGTCCCGATGAGTTCAAGGCCAGGAATCAGAGAGACATTCCTGAATCACACCGAAGAGACTGTGAGAGGACTCACTGAACAGCTCGGACCCACGTCTATGATGACATGGCAACATCGTATGGCTTTGGATGTGTTGCTGGCTGAAAAAGGTGGTGTGCGCAAAATGTTTGGTTCATTTTGTTGCACCTTTATCCCAAACAGCGTTGCACCTGACCACAGCATCATCCAGGCCCTGAAGGATCTGACTGGCCTCTCTGAGGAACTGGCCGAGAACTCTGGCATCTATGACCCCTTTTCCAGGATGTTTGAGGGTTGGTTTGGTAAATGGACTGGACTGAGACAATCCATGTTCTCATCTGTGGGGGTGGGGATTGCCTTAACTGCTGTACGTTGTTGTTGTTGTTGTATTCCCTGTATTAGGAGTCTCATCCTCCGTTGGATCGACGTCACCGCCACCAAAGTGGTGCTTTATCAGGGGATGTGGTTCAATGATTATGCCCCTACTAATAAAAAACTGATCTCATTGGTACTGAAGTGAAAGCATTATGATGCATATTATGAAGATCTAGCCGAATAATAATATGTTAATGCTGAAGTGGAAATACACAGTATCACATGATGTTTTCTCTTGCTGAAGCTGCCATTTTATTAACTTTAAGCTTGCAACAGAGATACGTGATATATTCTCATATATTCATGATAAGCTTGTTTTTGTTGAAGTCAATCATACTCATTGAATGTCAGTGTGATAATCCACTGGTATGGGCAGATCAGTGTTTTATGGGTCAAGATTTGCATTGTTGATTGCTCATACTTCATGAATCTTTTTAATTCATTTTATCATAAACATTTATAATCATTTTTGTTTTTGATTTTTGTTTTTTTTTTTTTTTTCCTTTCTTTTTTTGTTATAATTTTGTTTCATTTATTATTTTTATTTCTATTTATTCATAAAATTTTCTAGAATCTCTTGATTTGAAAGTATATTTACTGAATATAGTCTAAACAGGTGGGATATGTTAGAAAAATATAATATTAGACTATATTCTGTAAACACCAGGTGTCCAGAGCATGAGTCATGGATGGATTATGATGACATTTTGCAAGAATGCCCCGACATATTCACTCAGGATATGTCTACCATTTCTTTGCTATCTGCTTGTTTTGTTCCAGTTTGGGACCAAAGCATACTTGTTGTCCGTCCAGTTTGGGACCCGAGCGGGCTGCTGCCCTTGAGGAGATCAGGCCATGGGGCAGGTGGGGGAAGAGTACAAACACAGTCACTGAACCCATGCATCACTGTGTTTTGAATACCTAAGCCAATGGTGAACCTGATCAACGTCATAATATTTGTACACTTTGTCCAGTGATTGTAATATTCATGTTCTTTCATAAGATCTTGAACTTCCTGTTGTCAGTCAGTCAACTGCTGCATCTCACTGTATCTACTTGACTCCTTGCAAGTAAAATCTTCTGATTCCAGAATCCAGTGACTCCGTCTTTTGTCTCAGAGTAGATCACAGAATTTTTCAATCAGAGAGCGTGAGAAAGAGAGAGCAAGAGAGAGTTGTGTCTCCACTGTTGTGTGTAGGCACAACAGTGACTGGACATTAACTTGCGGGGGCTGGCTGTCGCCTGCATGGACAGGCACACTCAGTGGCCTGTAAAGCAGTACACAAAGTGCCAACACAAAATCAATTACAAAACTGAAAAATCGCGGTCCATAAGGGTGGACTGTTCAATGCAGGGTGGACCAAACGGTCCAGTATTTTCCTGAGTACCTTTGCATCCCTAACAATTATCTGTAATTTCAGATTCAAAATGAATCCCTGGGTAGGCAGGATATCAGTGACCAGGAGGGGCAAAGTGTTATGTGACCGGGTGGGGGTATTAGTAAGCTCTGCTTACTTTTTCACTTGTTCCAGTAAATATAGAGATAATGGTGAAGTCAACAAAAATCAGACTCGTACTAAACCTCTCTTTCTAATAGAATACTTACCTATTGTCCGATCCTTGGTCTCTCGTGGTCGAATATGGTGCTTGGTGGTCAGGTGGTTTTGGAGGTCAGCTGCCCCCCCCCCACAGCCCACTCGCTCCCCACACAGTTTACACACCACAGTGCTCCTGTCCAGCAGCCGTCCAGATGGGTCTGGTTCAAACCCAAAGAAGTACCATGGACTGTTCTCTGTGGCATTTGGGTTACTTAGCAGTTTTTCAGTTCCAGGCAAAAAATCATACTTATCGAACTGATGTAAGCTGGGAGACGGGGAGGAGATGAGGGCAGAGGAGGGGACAGCAGAACCTGAATCAGTAGTAGCATCAGGGATTGACATGGTCATCACATCACTGATGAATGGCATGGGACTCTGAGATTGGCTATGATCTGACCAAAGGGAGGAGCTGCTGGGCTCTGGGAGGGTGACCAACTGGATGTCCTGCAAGGGTCGCAGGATGGTGTCCTTGTCTCCAACTTCACACTTCACACTCTCGCCTTTGTCCCCAAAGAAAAGAATCACATGCACAGGATGTTGCTCCCCTTTAAAACTTTCATAGTACTAGTTAGAAAAAATATACTGTCAGCAAATATAATACTGAATATGAACAGCTAAATTAAATACACTCTGCTTCATAAAGCAGAAGAGCTCTCACCAATCCCAAGACCCAGAAGTGAAGCATAATCCCTGCCGATCCAGACCCTGAGCTCTGCTCCTTCTGAGATTGGCTGAGATACTTTGTAGTAGATGCGACGATAAAACTGGAACACAATCAGGTTGTGTTCCTCCTCACTGTTGGTATATGATACATACCTTAGGCAAAGAGAGAAAAACTGTCAAAAACAAACAGCACAGCAAGAAAAGTAACTTAATGTTAGAGTGAATCATGAAAAATGTGGTAAAAAAATAAGAATCGCCAACCTCATCCAGTTGGACTTGTTTACATTAGACGCATCAATGTAGATGAAAGCTGTGTCATCCCTTATCTAGAAATTATAATTAAACACATTGGTTATATTTACGATGCAAAACATGATCTCGAGACTTCAGCTACTAGAAATATAACTCAAGTATGATTTCACAGTAATTCCATAGTGATGAAAGGATAATTTTATTTCAATGATAATAGATATTATTTTGTAATCTTTCAAATAATTAATTTAATTCAACTAAATCAATATAATAAACACTTTGCAGGGTCTATATTTAACAGGTCCTACGCCCCATACTCTGACACTCCAGTAACAGTTGTAAAATTAGATTTGTTTGATTTTAAACCTATGTCAGTCATCCAACTTCATAAAGCCCTAAAAGACATTGATCATAATAAATCTGCAGGTCCACATAACCTGGATCCTTACCTCTTAAACATGGCTGCAGGCCTTATTGCGGAGCCTATTTCACATATTTTCAATTTAAGTCTTCAACCTGGTTTATGCTCATCTAATAATAAAGCTCTGCTGGATAAACTCCCAGAATACCTCAGCACCCTTCTTTCTATTAGCTCTAGTAGTTACAATCTACATGCCTCTAAGTGGTTGCTCTTGACTGTTCCCCCAAGTTCTGACAGACTTTGGCAAAATGACATTTTCCTACCATGCACAATGATCATGGAATAATCTTCAAAAAAACTCCTAAACTACAAACATTCATCTCTGTTAATCACTTTAAAAGTACGTTGGAGCATGCTGTGAAGAAGGAGCGTCACTGTTTTTCTTGATAGACCATTATGGTTGAACAATTATTATTCTGCTTAATTGTTCGTTGCGTATCATGTATGTGATTTATATAGTTTTGACTTCGTATGGCTGCTACCCCGGCCAGGTCTCCCTTGCAAAAGAGATTTCTAATCACAATGGGACTTCTTGGTTAACTAAAGGTAAACAAAAAAAAAGTAAGCTTTCCTATTTCACACATTTCTATGTAGTATTACGCTGTCTACATTTGTCTACTTACAACCCAGGCATATTTGAGGTTGTTTGGCATTTGTCCTTTGCAAACTTCTCCCAGAAAGGGCCCAAACATTACGCCCTGCTGAAGATGACACTTGGCGTACACCTTCATATCTCCCATTTGGTCCTGGCCAGACAAAGAACCAGAAGGTCCTGTCCCGGAATCGTCACACAGGCACAGACAGGATGGCAGGGACAGCACTGCCCTGGAGGGGCCGCCATGGAGCCACGGTTCCCCAGGTGGCAAAACAGCATCTGGTACATAGTTCTGGGTTGAAGTATTCTGGAGAAATGGAAAATCCTCAAAAAGTTCTTCATGGTTTGAATCCAAACCTTAAAAAAAACAAAAAACAATCATTCAGATATGAGTCTAAGGCACCCTTGACACAATAACTCAATGTTTATTTTGTATATTTCGTACTGAGTAACATGGGAGTAGGACACAACAACATGTTCTTTCATGAATTCTTTTATAAGCTTAAGCTTCTGAAGCTCCCATAGTGCAAGAGTTTATGCAATGCTTGTATTACATATGATGTAGTACACAAACTAAATGTTAGACTTTGCCATCTCATTCCAGTGACCTCTCCTTCTCATGAACATAACACTAAAAGAAAACCATCATCATTAGGTAGATAGGCAAATATTTTAAAATATGTCTGTAGTTATTTAGAACATTTGGATTTATTAAAGATTATAATGTAAATTGTGTCTCATGTGATATGTCATGTGATAACATGTTTAAGGGCCCCCATTTATAAGCTGAGGACTGCTTCTGAGGTGTCCTATTACAAAATGTATCTTGTAAAAGAATTGTCAATTTTGTCTGTTTGTAATAATTTTGTAATAAATTGACTGATTGATTGATTGATAAATTTCAAGTTTGTTTTAAAGATTTTAGTAAATTCCTATGCTATATGGCATTACTACCCTGAATTGCAAAGAACTGCCAGTTTGTTTATAAATAAGCATTTATGGTATATGTGAAAGAACTGGCCAGTTAAATGTATCAGCTGTTATTAAACACACGCAATAAGGCAAGGTGACAGAAACACCTCATTTGGACTGTGTAGAAATTATAGACACAATGGCAACAAGGGCATGAGATTCCTGCAATGTTCTTCTGTTAAACAGTGCCAAAAAAACAAAACACAAAACACTGGGTAGTGTTTTGAAGACCTTTTTCACTATGTTTTAGGTGGTAAAAAGATGCTAAAATGTTGATCAAACATTTGTATGCCAAATTCATGTCACAATCTAGTTAGTGCATTTTCTAAAACACCGCTGTAGTCGAGTTGTCTGTCAGAAAAGATAAATAGTTTTATTGACCTAAATGAAGCTCCAAAATCCAACAGGGAAGACCTCAAAGCTTCTGTTCAACCTAAAATCATGTAAACAGGGCAATAATTTAAATATGGACCAAACGAAAACTTATGAGAGGGTCCAAATAAGAACGGAAAAAGAATGACTCCTGGAAATAAAAATGTCTAAGTCTATGACAGCCAGCCCTTCATCAATGGCTTCATTTTAGAGCTGTGGTCCTTGCCCCTTGGCTGAAGCTGATACATGGGTTGCTTCCATTTTTAGTGGTGCCCTTTACATAGATGTAAATGGTACAGATCTGTGCTTTTTCCAGCCTTAATGAGTCGAAATGTCTGCTGTTAGACTCAGGTATATTCAGCACAGTTTTCAATTTGGTCATGTAAATTGTATTGCTCATGCTGCATGTATACCACAGCTAGACCTCAGATAACTAACCCAACTTACAGATGTTGTGCCAAATTCTACTTCCTGACGAAAACTGCTCCCCCTTCTTAAGTCAGCCATGAAGAGCACAATGTGCACCAAATTCACCCTGTCACAATTTGCTGAGAAATGCTCCCTGCTCACCTTGGCTTATTATTTTTTCTCCTTTCTGACTGTAAGGTATGAAATTAATTGTTAATTATTCAAACTCTTAACATTATCATAGCTGTGCAGCAGAGGCGATTTCTCATAGACTGCAAGGGAAGCCCGGCTTCCCCTAAAATTACGAAAATTAAATGGTCAAATATGTTCGGTTGTGTTGACATTTCATTGACTACAAATGTGTTAGAACACGTTCATCTCACAGACGAGTTCGTTCAGAATCAGCTTTATCACAAATCAACAGACTCAATGTTGTTAACTTCTCATACACTCCCGTTCCGCTGTATTGTCACACGATCTCTGCTCAGTGCATTTGCCCATATACACCCGGCGTCAATAGACTTCAATGGGACTGAGTGGAACCGTTTTTTTCATTGCCTCAAAACTGGACGGTAATTGGATAAATGCCACAATGTTGTCCCGCCCCAGGACGCTGAGCGTCTCTAGAGGTGAATGGGGCTGTGGGCGGAGCTCGGCCGGGCTGGACGCTAGGTTCCCACGTGCTGATTGGAGGATCAGAAAGGCTGAATCCCGTTTGATTGACAGCTATTTTGAGATGTACTCCTTCACTTGACAGAGTTCAGGTTACTACCATCGCGCATTCTGCTGCGAAATCGAGAGAGAAACCACTACGAAGTTACTTGTTCATTTCTTGCACTGTAAATAAAACACACTCATTGTACTTCCTTGTGTCAATTTAACATAATTTCAGCGTTTTCTTGTTTCAGTTACATAATTTAATCATTTCTTGTTCGAGTTTAATATCGTTTTGTAGATAGTTAAATTAATCATACTGACGGCTAGGTCGGAGTGAAAGGAGCATCTCTTTTTTAAAAAGGCTGAAGTCTTACACTCGCAACACAATGGGCAAAGGCCTTCTAAGCAGCCTTGCTCTGCTGGCCATTGAGAGGACACTGGTCAAGTCCCTGGAAAAGACGCCTACTTGGTACGATAAGGTCACTGACCATTTTCTTAAAAAGGAACAGAGGGCCGATTGTATGTTTAAATAACTTGACAATTTTTTTTTTTTTTTTTTTTTTTTTTTTTTTACGTAAGCCGACAATGAGCTCTCTGAAGGACAAGCAGCCGCCACTGCTGTGCAGCAATTAAGTAATTAATAGTATTGTAAGATACTGCAGTTATATTTTTTATCTGTTTATTAAAGAATGTGCAAACTGTAAGGTATATAAAATTTTCAAAAGTTAAATCTTAGACACGCAACATAAAATATATAACAATAAAAACAGATACTCCCGAAAGCTACATCACCATTTTCGGCAGGGAGCAGAATTTGGCACCAGATGCTGCATCCCCCATCAGAATAAGCTTGCGAAGCCAAAGGAGTGAAATGAATTTAGCAGCTCAAATTTGGAGCTATTCTGGTATGACATGGTGAATTTGGTGCACGTTGTCTTCATGGCTGACTTAGGAAAGGGGGGAACTGTTTTCGGCAGGGAGTAGAATTTGGCACAACTGCGATCCTTGCCACACGGCGCATGAAAAATGCACTGTACTCTGTGAACGATTCTGACATTATGACAACACATGATCAAGAAGTAAATGTTGCATCTTATCACATTTGTGGCATATATATTTAACAAAATAGTGCATCATACCAGTGTTGGGAAATTACGTGACAATGCCTATATGGTAACCATTAGCACTAGCTTTCCATCACCGACTTGGACGACACAGTAAGTCTCATCCTGTGTACTCTTTCATTCGCATTTCTTTCAATGCAGATGCTCATTTGATGGCAAATCACCTGGGGTTTCGCATAACGCTGCAGGGTTCGTAGAAGAAGCTGGCTCCAAAAAATCCGCACGATGTCGACGCCTCAGATGACTTCTTAAGTTCGTCGTATTTCCACCTTTTGCGAGGACGATCTTCCGGCACAAGCGACAGATAGCCTCCCCCGAGTTCAGAGGCTGTCCCCTTTCGTCCGCTTTGAGGCCAAAATACATCCATACAATGGACTTACTCCTTGGTTTGCTTACGAGATCCATGCTTATGTGGCCTTGTTTGCCTCGGACTCCACACGCTGTTGTTGTTCTTCTTCTTCTTCTTGTACTTTCCGGCAGACTACACGCTACGCGGCGCATTGCTGCCTTTCACAGTCGGGAGGTCATACCACTTGCTGGTAAGCTTACATCTTCACATGCAACCCTGTTGCTGCTAGGAAGTCCAGTAGAGGTTTTACAGCGTAGTCCGGTCCCCGAGACGCGCTTAGAAGTGTTTTCAAATCAATACCGTCTCTAGGATTTGCCGCAACTGTTTCCCAAAGTTCCAAGCGCTGCGCTTCATGTATCTGATAGGACACTCCAGTAAAACATGCTTTACAGTTTAACCTCCACATGCTGACAGCTGTTGCAGCCTTTTGGCCAGAAGCGGGACGGATAGAACGGAAACACCTTTACACTGACACTGATTTCAGCTGACATGGTGATTCTAGTGCATGTCAGATAATGCTGTTGATTACATAAATTGCTGTGTGGAGAAACATTTAAAACAGACAGCTTTGGAATTAGAGTAATGTGCAGCGCGGAAAATTACTACTAAGCCAGTTGCTTTTTGTATTTTTAAAATATCAGTTTAAAGCCCGTGCACCTGTTAGAACTGTAAGAAAACGTCAGAGGATTTAAAGTAGCTTTCACGGCAATAATGATGTATTGTAATTACTGATATATCTTCTATTTGATTTGTTTCTATGATGATGATGATGATGATGATGATGATTATTATTATTACTATTAAATCTTTATTCAACAAAGTGTAGAACACAGTCAATGTATACAACAGGGGGAAATAGCAATACATTTTCCCAAGTGGAAGGGTTATACAATTATAATATAATGTCTAAATCAGAACATTTGTTTCTATGACGTACGTATTTATTTACAGACCAATGACGACAATACACTGCGACAATCAGGGTTGCCAGGTTCTGTTACTGAATCGCCATTTTCACGTATTTTTAGAATCATATTATCTTAAATACTTGTGTGTTGGCATAATATGAATGGAAAGAGGCTACACTGAAAATTCTAGAGTCATGCTTGTTTGAAAATTGAATACTTATCGACCATCCTCCGAGAGCTGGGGTCTGCTAGAGGTATTTGCCTGTTAAAATGTAGTTTTTCCTCACCACTGTCACCAAGTGCTTGCTCCGGGAGGATTCTGTTGGGTGTCTGTGAATTGGGTTATTAAGTCTGGTTTAGCTCTAAATGTAAAAAGTCACGAGATACCTTTTGTCATGATGTGGCCCTATATAAATAAAATGTGATTGACTGATTGAATTTCAGTGGACATAAATTATTTTATCATAACTGTTTTCAATGTTATACTTCTAGGTTAGGTTATTTTCATCTTATTACGACTCAGGTGGCATTTGCAGACTTACTGTGTCTTGTACATCACTTTTTTTTCTTTTATGACTATTTTTTTCCCCCTTTTGATGTACCTTCAACAAATATTTTGAAATCACATAGTAATGTCTGGGTTTTTCTCAATTTTTCACTCTTTAAACCTGAAAGAAATAATGACTTGACATTATCATTGATAATTATTTATATCAACTGTCACGAAATCATTTTTGGCAATATTGATAGTTGTCGCACTTTGTCGTCAGATAGACTCACTGGCTACATTCAGAAGCACCTAAAGCATTGTATTTCTACCAAAATTAGTTTGCTGTGGACTTTTGTTTCAGCTTGGCATTAGGTTTGCTTTAGGTGACACTATCAAAAGTCAATGAAATTGTTCTCTTACCTCCAACTTCATGTTTAACCACCTGAGACCCAGGAAATGTCAGCAAAGTACAAGCTTTTTTGTTTTTTATTAAATAAGTGCCTATATTGGAAACATCATGATGCAACAGTTTTTTCAGATGCAGTTTTTAAAATTTTTATGGAATGTCCTTTGTGGTGGACAGTTTTCTTTTCTTTTTTTTTTTTTTTTTTTTTTGCATAAAATTGTGAAACTCTTGTCCACAAATGTGGACAGTGGGTCTTAGGAGGTTAAGTGTAATTAATTGCCATACCTGGCAACCCCGAACCTCCTGTAGCTACTTCTGTTCTGTTACAGTTTGCCTGACACACCAGTATCTGTACTGTGGAGAAACTGGACAACTGTGACACATACTGCAACTTTAAATGTCAACTGTAGATACATCAGGTAATTATTAAATATATTGTGAAGCTCCCGTACTGTTGCATTTTAATAATAGATGTCGCCTCGCCATAGGCTCGTCTGGGAGACTCAGTTTGTTTATGCTCTCCTTTATTTCAAATACTCACATTTTACGGGAGTTAGCTGTCCCGGGTTAGCAACCTTAAATGCCAAGCTCTAATGGCCTCGGTGACTTGCCGTAGCATGCGAGTTTCTTCGTGGATAAGTTCCTGTTGTCATGTTGTCATGGTGATGCCAGACATGAGTTATTGGTGGTAGCTGAACGGTAAACTTGAAAACGGTAGCGGTTAGAGCAAAAGACAGACGTTGAGTTAAACATGGCTTCTCGACCTCTCCTCGACTTTCCGGCCGTAGTGACTGCTCTGGAGAATTTAAAGAAACTAGACAACGAGCTAAAAGAGGAAGGAATACGACCTGAGGTCAGGCTGCACCTGACCGAGATAAACAGCGCAATCACGGAGTTGGAGGCGAACAGGCGCGCTGCCCATGAACAATTAGAAGTGGCAACCATCGAAAACAGCAAGCTAAGGCATCAGTGTAATAATACCACAGAGTGGACACATCAGGGTATCATGGCTGATGTAGCAGCAGCCAGAGCATCTAATGCTGAGGAGATGGAGCAGCTGCACAATGATCTACTGGCTACCTCACAGCTACAAAAAGCTACTGTAAAGAGGCAGGAAGCACTTCTAGCCCAAAATGAGGACCTGCGTCCAGATCGAGATCAGGTTAAAGCAGAACACGAGGATGCAGTTGCAGCCCTGAACCAAGCAATCACCCGAAAGTACTCCTCACAGAAGCATCTGGATAAGATAAAGGAGAAAGTAAATGATCTCAAGTCATTAATTGCTGCTTTTGAACAGGATAAAATAACTCTACAGCAAAATACTGCACTTGAGAGAGATTCTTTTGCAGAAAACATAGACAACCTGTCCAAAGAGATGGTTCGGACTGACAAGGATATCAAGCTGCAGAGACAAGAGACAAAGAGTAAAAGAAGAGAACTGGGAAGAGTTAATGAGAAGAAACAAAACGCCAACAAGAGCCTTGAAGAACTCAGAATTGAAATGGTGAAGACAGAGAGCAGTGTGCAAAAACTGACAACATCTAGGGACCAGTATGAGAAACAATTGAAAGGGGAGATCCAAATGTACCAGGACCAAAATACACAGAGGGAGACCCTAAAGAGGGAGTTGTGTGAGATGAGTGAGGCCTTTCTTATCACTGTTCAACAACTTAAAGAGGACATTGCAGCATTAGAAAATAGAATGGTGGTGGGTAGAGCTTCAAGGATCTACTGGCAAGACACCATGGCTAAAATTTGTGAGGTTTTTAAATGTCAACATGAGGAGGAGACTGAAGTAAGAGAAAAACATAGCTACACCTCAAAGCAGCTAGAGAAGTCCAAGTCAGAGCTGGAGGAGCGCATTGCATCCATAGTCAAACACAGGCAAGAGGTCAAACAGATGGACAAGCTCATTGGTGAACTTGTAGAAGCTGAGACCATTAACAAGCATATGTTTGACAGGCATCAAGATGAGTTGTATGGCAACATGAATACAGAGAAGAAACGCGTAAGCCATTATGAGGAGGAGAAAAAGCAGCTGGGGCAGCTGTTGGAGGAGGGAAAGAGGAAGCAGGAGGAACATGTGGTGAAAATGAATTTGGATATTAGCGTGGTGAGGAGGAGATGCGAGGAGTTTCAGCAAGAAGAGGACACCCTCCATCAGCACCACCCCTTGAGCAACGATGTTGTTCTGCTGATGAACTATGTGATCCAGTGTAAGGCAGACTGCAAACAAAGAGAGACCAGACAGAGAGAGGAAATAGAGCAGTGCTCTGCAGAGACTGAGAGGGTCATGAGGAGCTGTGAGGAGAAGCAGAGGGAAATTGAAGAGAAAGAGGAGGCACTGAAAGAGGTGGAGGCTGGGTGGAATGATGAGTTGTGCAAACACGTGGGGCTGAATAAGCTTATCTCTGATCAAAGGGAGAAGAGGGGTGATTTGGAGCTGTTGATCAAGGGTCTGAAGGAGAACACCATCTCTCTGCTTCAATGTAAAGAGGAGAAGGAGGAAGAATTGAAGGCTATACGAGCAAGATGCATTGACCTGTTTGACAAACAGGTCTCACAGCTGCAGTGCGTAGAGATGAGCATCTTCAACAGCAGGGTGAAACTGGAGCAGGTTGGTGTGGAGAACAGCAGGTTGAAGCTTCATATCCAACAGATGAGAGAGTATATGACCAGAGCTGGGCAGGACAAAGACAGATACCTACAGGAGGCTCAGCAGTTCAGAGAGGACACAAACGCTTTGTTTGAGAGTCTACAGGAAGCCTGGAGAGAGGATTTGTTATTAACACAGGACAGGCAGAGTAGTGATGGTGATCTGATGGAATTGATGGGAAACCTGCTGGATCACCTAAAAACCAGGAGTCACCAGTTGGAACATACCAGTACACTACTACACCATCAGATGTTAAACTTTAGTAGACGACTTGGGGATAGAACGAATACAGACCAGAAGACCTGAGCTGATAAGTTGCTCTAGTGTGATGTAGAAATGAGCAAAGCTAGTGCAGTTATCAAGTAACTTTGTAAGCTGTAACTGATTTGACCATAGAACATGATATGGAAACAGAAACTATTGCCCTTCAGATAGAATGTTTGATGAAAGGAGGGCCATACTTAGTCACACTTGTTTAGTATTTCTTATGTTCCAGGCTGTCATAAATTGGAATTGTACATTGTAAATCTGAATTTGAATTGCAGTGGAATGTGGATTATAATTTTTTATTTAAATTTTGATTACAGGGCTTCCTATATTACTTTATTACTGTGCCTTTGGATTCAAATTTAGAATTATATTGTTAGATTTGAATTTACAATATTATTGTTAGATTTGAATTTGTTATTAAATTTGAATTTTACAATGGATTTGGAACATTTTTAAATTGTTTTTAATACAGTCTGATTCTATGCTCTGTAATAAAAACCCAAAGTGTTTTCATTGTGCTTTAGGAGTCACACTTAGGTATGTAATTATCTCTTTATCTAGTTTAAATGAATTGGCATATGCACGATTATCCTTAGGTTGTCAAACCACTTATGTTAGGTACTAACCACTACAAACCAGGAAATCCAACAAGACCTGTAATTTTGGAGATGCTCTAGTTGATGACCGAGTAGTTTTGCTATGACAGTTTGGTCTTTGTCATGGTTGCTCTGATCCTCATTTTTCTGTTTCCAACACATCAGCTTCAAGTACTAAATGTTCACTTCCTACCTAATATATGCCAATGTGACCAGGCTATCAACATTATTGCCATTTCACCAGTCAGTGGTCATAATGTTATGGCTGCTTGGTGTACATTACCAGTCTCCTGAAATATAAAATCATCACTGCTAATATTTTAAGTGGCTCAGAAAGTGAGTTTTACTATCCTTTTCCAAAAATAAATTTGACCAGCTTTGATCATGTGGCTGATCTGAATTTATCACTTTATGGCTAAATTAACTTTTTTCTTTTTCAGGAGAGGTTTGGTGCTGAAAGAAACTCGGCCCCTGTCAGCAGAGGGCAGAGGACACCAGTTGGTTTTTGTCCCCCTGTTTCTGCTGTGACCTTGCAGTTATAGGGTCAAATGAGACACACACTGCTCCTCTGTGGTCAAAACCAAGTTGTCCCATGCACATAGACATGGTCTGCTTTGTCTGCAACACACACTAACAGGAGGCAAAGTAAGACCAGAGGAAAAGGAAGGAGCAGCGTCACTAGTGGAGCTGAAGTAAAGTGAACAAGTGGCTTCAGTCAAGAAGGTATGTTTTCAGCTAAACACAATGAAGTTTGCTCTGAAGTGCTTTCCTCCATGTGACCTGTCCCCTGTGCTACTTGTGATATATACAAATAAGGTCATGCCACATCAACTGCTTATTGTTTGTTAGCTACACACCAGAAGATCTTTCCCAGAGCTGTATCTGTCAGTTATGAATGCTAAAACATGACTTTTAATTTTCTAGGAAAATGTGTTTTGAAAACAAGGTATTCGTGTGAAATCTGTCACATCTGTTTGCTCAGGTTTGACCCAGTTAAACATGTGATTTTGAAAAGTTGACCTCTGCTTTTCTTAGATGAAGCTGCAATTTAATATTTAGAATGAGGTGTTCCTGCTTTTAGTTTATTAAAATAAAGTTGTTTGAGTAAGCTTAAAAGTCAATTTTGAGATAACTTTGAAGTCTTTGAATGCAGAAACAGTTTCAAAGGTTTAGGGAGTGACATTTGGTGACATAGCAGTGAAGTTGCAGATTCCTACCAACTAAATACCCAGCACCCTCACATACAGTAGCCACTTAAAACACGGAGGTCATTTTTTGTTTTGAATGTTATGAACTTTTTATATTGGTCAACGTCTGATTATTATTAAACGTTGACCATCCGTCCATCCAAGATTTTTATCCAACCCATTTCTCAAAGGTTATTCACCCGATTCTTTTCATATTTGACGCACATATTCTTTACCACTAGGTTGAATTTCAGTTTTTTTTTTTGTTTTTTTTTTTAACAATTTTTTTTTTTCGGTCCAACTGATTTCTCAGACACTATTCACCTGATTATTTACAAATTTGACACACATGTCCTTTATCTGTGCCTCTCTCTCAATTTTAGCATTTTTTGAGACGATTGAAAGTTAAGACTCCAAATTAATCCCTAGGTAGACTGGATATCAGTGAGTAGGAGTGGTGAAGTGTTGTGTGACTGGGCGGGGGGTAATAGTATGCTCTGCTTACTTTTTCACTTGTTTTTATAATTTAAAAAAAAAACCAACTTCTTCTTCTTGTACAATATTATGCAAACATGACAGTGTAAGGGTTTATGTTGCTGTGAGGCATACACATAAAGGCCCCCCACATATTGTAATGTGATGAGGCAGGTGCCCTCCAGTGTGAAAATATCAATACGCCACTTTAAGGATACAGTGACAGTAATGTTTCAGCCTTTCATTCAGACACACAGACAGACACTGATCTGTCATGCATGCCGTAACTCTGATGCAGTAAATGAGTCTGCCTGGATCATGTGTACAGGAAGTGAGTCATAATGTGTTTACAGTCGCTCACACAAAAGCAAACAGTCTTCACCAATGGATTTTCAGTGAGTTTGTTTGGGCTACATGATCCTCCTTACGTTGGCTTTGCTTGGAATGTCTTGTGATTGTTGCGGGATGTTTTTTTCATGATTACAAGGCTTAGATACATGCTTATGGCATTGTCATTAAGCTTTTTGGCTGTTGTTTAATATATGTGCTTTTAGTTTTGTAATAATTTGTAATTTGTAATTTTTTATTGTCCAATTTTCATACCGGAGAACTCCAAAACCTCTAGTCATGCACAAAGGTCTTTCACAGACCTGAAAGGTCTTTCACAGACCCTCAGCTTTCTTACACAAGTATGCGAAGGTTAGCAATTGAAAAAACAATGAATAAAACTCAGAATAACTTAATATGAGTCCTTTATCCCCGAACCACAACTAATCCCCAAACAAGGCCCCTGAAGAAAACCCAGGGGAAATCCTGGCTGTTGTTTAAAATGACTTTTTCTCTGTCTTCCACTTGCCTTAGTAAAAAATAATCTCCGTCCTCTTGAAATGATCAGTTTCTGTAATGTGACTTGTGGTTCATGTGCTAGAGACTTGCACAGCGTCAGTCCGCAGACATGAGTTATAGTGGCAATCTAGCTACAAAAAAATGCCACTTGGGGATTTTGAAGCCATTTCCAACTCGTGATGGTGTGTAAAAACAAGGTCCACCATGGATGTGTGTTTAATATTTTATTTACTTGCAAATCTTAAAAAACACCTACAAAAGGGGCTGAATGACTTAAAAATGAGCTCATATACAAAAGGACAAAAAAATAGTAATAACACCCATTCATGGTCACACACACAGGCACGGTTGAAAAACTGTGTGGCTTCCCATGGCTCAAAAATCTTCTCTGATCACTTGTGTCTTCCTTACATAACCTCTGCCTGGCTAATTGCTACCTATGCCCACAGGTGTGCAGGTGACCCTAGCAACCAAGTGCCTCACCACAAATACACGCCCACTTTCACACATACAAACACACAAGCAGCACAAATTGAAATTGGCTACAACACACTGGCCCTTAATTGTTACTGTATAATAACATAACAATTCAACATCATAGAACCAATGAAGCCAATTACAATAGTGCAATAGTGTTTTTTTTTTTTTCAGTCTTTACAAGAGTCTTTAATCAGCTTCCAGCAGAAGACAGATCTTCATGATAGGTCGCTCTGATATGTTGTATTTAGTCTGGACCTTAACAGACCGCACCAGTCCTTGCCTGTCAGGAAAGGTCCGGAGTACCTTTCACAACAACCAGGATCCACGAGAAGCAGTAGAGTCCGCCACAAGAACAATGTCACCTACAACGAAGCTTCTCTTGTCCTTTGTCCACCGTTGTCATTCCTGTAACAGAGGTAAGTATTCTCGAATCCATCTGTGCCAGAGGAGATCTGCGAGGAATTGAACTTGCCTCCAACGTTGTCTGGTGTAGAGGTCACTTTTCTCAAAAAGGCCAGGTGGTAAAGCCGGTTTGCCTTTCGGCAAGAGGATGTGATTTGGAGTCAAAGGCTCTAAATCACTGGGATCATCTGAGATTTTTGTGAGGGGACGGTTATTCAATATGGATTCCACCTCACATAGAAGAATTTGTAATCCTTCATCATCTGTGTGTTGCTGCTGAAGTACAGCGTTCAGTACTTTTCTGACCATGCGAATGATCCTTTCCCACGCTCCACCATGATGTGATGCAGCAGGAGTGTTGAAGCTCCATTTCACTCCAGACTGAAGTAATACACTTTGAATTTTCTTGTGGTTAAGGGCAGACAGAGCTTCTCTCAGCTCACATTCTGCACCCACAAAGTTGGTTCCATTATCTGATCTGATGTGTGATACTTGGCCTCTTCTGGACATGAATCTGCGCAGTGCATGGATGCAGGAACTGGTGTCCAGTGAGTATGCCATTTCCAGATGGACTGCCCTACTGGCCATGCAAATGAAGATAACTTCGTAGTGCTTAATGAGGCTGCGGCCCGCCTTCACCTCAAATGGACCGAAGTAATCAACACCCACATTTGTGAAAGGTGGGAGGTCGGGTTGAAGTCTCTCCTTTGGCAAATCTGCCATCTTTTGTTCGCCAAGTTTTCCCCTGTAACGTCTGCAAATGACACAAGAAGAGAGGACCCTTCTGGCAGCAGCATTTGCATTAATGATCCAGTACTGTTGACGAAGTCTAGAAAGCAGATGATTTCTCCCACAATGTCCTAACTGCTCATGAATGTGGTGTAAGATGAGAGTGGAGATGTGCTGATCTTTAGCAAGAATGACTGGATGTTTCATGTCATCTGGCATAGCTGCTTTGCTGAGCCGTCCTCCCACTCTCAAGAGCCCATTTTCCAGCACTGGGTCAAGTTTATAAATGTGACTGCTTTTCTTCACTCCAGATGTTCCACTCTTTAATATAGCCATTTCATCACTGAACTTCTCCAGTTGGCAGTATTGAATGATGGCTTTCTCAGCAGCGTCAGTATTTTCAAGAGACAAGGTTTGACCACCCCATGTGGCTCTGAATTTTTTCATCTCCTTTTCCACCTTGTTCTTTTGTTGGGTTATGTCAAGTCCACTGCTCGACACAGAAGGCTTTATTTCCTTCCTCTTCTGACTAAACAACTGCAACATCTCTCCCAGCTGGAGAAACCACGCGACTGAAATCTTTAACCTTTTCCATGAAGAAAAGTAGGTTATCAGCTGGGTTGTTGTAGTCTCTGTCTCTTTGTTGACAGGTGTCATATTTGGTGCATCATTCGTGATCACAGTATTCACCATGGCCTCACCTTTGACCTCTGGGTCATCACTACTGATGGATGTAGATTCCATAATATTGGTAGGCCACTCCCCTTCATTCTTTAAGAGAAAGTCTGGGCCATGGATCCATCTGCTGGATGTGAATAGATACTCAACTTTAACCCCACGAGAAGCCTCGTCAGCTGGGTTCTGTCTTGTTTCCACGTACCTCCATTGTGAGACAGCAGTAGCTTCTCTTATAGCAGAGATCCTATTGGCCACAAAGGTGTGGAAACGCTTCGTTTCGTTCCTTATGTATTTTAGCGCGGTTGTGCTGTCTGTCCAAAAGATAGAACTTTCCAGCTTTAACTGCAGCTCTGCTTTCAACATTATGTCAACTCTCACTGCAAGCACAGCGGCTGTTAGCTCCATCCTTGGAATTGTCACTTTCTTTACCGGAGCAACTTGTGCCTTTCCGAGGATAAACGCCAGGTGAATCTGGTTCTTGTCATTCTGCAGCCGAAGGTATGAGACTGTGCCGTACCCATCCTCGCTAGTATCAGAGAAGTGATGTAGTTGGGCACTCTGGAGCTGTCCGAACTCTTTGGGCTTGATACATCTTGGCACGCTGAATGTGCTGAGCATTTTTAGGTCTTCTAACCACCCAACCCACTGCTGCTGATAGCTTTGAGGGATGTCATTGTCCTAACTGTAGTTCAACCTACAAAGGTTTTGCAACATCAACCTGGCAGGTAAGGTAAAGGGGACTAAAAATCCAATGGGGTCATAAACTGAGCATACCACAGACAAAATACCCCGTCTTGTGAATGGTCTTTCTTGGACTGCCATCTTGAACCTGAAGGTGTCCATTTCTGCGCACCATTGCAACCCCAGTGTTCTCTCAACAGGGAGATTGTCTCTGTCAAATGCTATTTCTTTTACTTCCTTGGCTCTTTTTTCCACTTCAGTGGATTCCAGCACTGACCTGTTGTTGCTGATCCATTTTACTAGCTGAAAGCCTCCCAACTGGCATACAACCGTCAGGTCTCTCACCAAGGCTGTGGCTTCAGCTTCTGATGGTAAGGACTTCAAGCAGTCGTCCACATAAAAATTATGCTTGATGGTGTCAGTGACATGTGCTGGTGTGGTGTGTTGGGGAGAGGGAGCTCGCATTTCTGACAGAAACAGACTGAACAAACTCATTAAGAAAGCGAGCTCCATCATTGGGACTGGACTGGAAACAGTTCAGCAAGTGGCTGGGGTGAGAATCCTCAGGAAACTGGACTCTATTTTGAAGAACGCATCTCACCCATTGCACCATCTTGAGGTGTTCAGAGAGAGCACCTTCAGCCACAGACTGATCCCCCCTCGGTCCAAGACTGAACGCAGTAGGAGGTCCTTCCTGCCTGCTGCTATTAGACTTTTTAATATCGCTGTGCGATAAATTATTATTGTATGCTGTGCATACTTAGGTGTGTTAGGTGTTTTAGGTTATTGTATTATATACATTACTTGTATTGTACATATACATACATATATATATATATATATATATATAGATAGATAGATAGATAGATAGATAGATAGATAGATAGATAGATCTTTTATTCTGTTTATTATTTATTTGTTCCATTGATGGCTGTTTGTGGGATGCTCAGAGTGTTTTTCTTCTTGTACTGCTGCTGTTGTAACAAAGCAATTTCCTGCAAAGGATCAATAAAGTATCTATCTATCTATCTATCTATCTATCTATCTATCTATCTATCTATCTATCTATCTATCTATCTATCTATCTATCTATCTATCTATCTATCTATCTATCTATCTATCTATCTATCTATCTATCTATCTATCTATCTATCTATCTATCTATCTAAATATCTATCTAAATATCTAAATATCTAAATGCTGCTTTATTGTCCTCAGCAGTTTTTCTTAGAGCAAAGCTGGCACAGCTGGGTGATGATACTGCACCAAACAGATGAACAGTCATCCTGTATTCAGCGAGATGTTCTGTCAGTTCACCATTTGGCCACCAGAGGAAGCGGAGGAAGTCTACGTCCTGTTTTGCAACCTTGAGTTGGTGATACATTGCCTGTATATCTGCCATCACTGCAATAGGTTCTTGACGAAACCTCATGAGGACTCCAAGCAGAGAGTTTGTCAAGTCCGGTCCCTGCAGTAGCTGACTGTTAAGTGAGGTGCCTTTGAAGCTTGCACCACAATCGAACACCACTCTCAAGGTTCCCTTTTTTGGATGGTGCATGCCATGATGCAGGATGTACCAGATTTTGCCTGCTTTTCCTTCCAGCTGGTGCTCTGGCACTCTCTCTGCATAGCCTTTATTTATGACATCACTGAGAAAATTAATGTGTTCCTCTTTGAATGCAGCGTGTTTTTCCAATTTCCTTTTCAGACAGAGGACCCGTTCGTCAAAAACATGGCGGTTATTGGGCATGGCAACATCATTATCTCTAAAAGGTAATCTCAAGCAGTAATGTCCATTGTCAAGTTTAATTGAACTGTTCATAATGTCCATACATTTGAGATCTTCTCTGGACATTTCTGGCTTTTCAGCTGTTGATTTCTCATTAAAATCATGGTTGTATTGTTAAAGTATTTGCAGTGTTTTCTTACATCTTGATTTGTTTAAGTAAGTCTCACATTATTAAGATATAAAGCTTCTGCATACTTTGTGTGGCCATCCTACACAAAATGAAGCTATTTCAATACATGAATTTATTCAAATAAATTAATGCAGCCTAACCAACAACCAAAATTACTGACATAAAATTTTCAAAACAAATGAGGTCAGAAGAAAAACATTTCTTTTCACAAGAAAAACTGTATTTTGTCAAAGAATAAAACAACTTTAACATTAAAATACAAATCCATTTTTGGTTCTATAAAACTAGAAAATACAATCAGAGCCAATGAATGGCTTTTTTTAATGCCAATGATGCATTACTTTCTGTACTTAGAACAGCTTCCTAATGAAAACAAAACATGAATTAACAATGACCACAAAATGCCAAAAAAGAATGGTCCACAACAGTCTGAATGTGTACATGTATGTAAATGTATGAAGACACATCACTTATTTGAAGTAGTGTCTATCCTTAAAACAGCTTCCCAATGAGAGAAATAAAAAAAAATCTCAGGTATGAATGTCTATGTGTAAATATATGTATGAATGTATAAAGACACATCACTCATTAGAACAAATTACTGTCTGACCTTAAACCAGCTTCCTACTGAAAACAAAACATCAATAAACAATGGGGTATGTGTGTACAAAAACACATGGCAATAATCACAACAAAGTATCCTTTCCCTTTACAATGACAACAATTGTTATCAAAGAGCGTGTAGCATAAAAACAATGGTCAGAGCAACGCAAACACTTCTGACTTCCGACTTCCAATTTGTAAGCACACGTAATAAACAAATATTGCCGAAAACATACATGAAGGCAATGTGGCAATATGTGAGTTGCATTATTTCAGTCCAGTACTAGTGTAATAAACAGTCCATATTCCAAGGGGCTAACATGGTAGACTGAGGTTCAGAAGTCTTGAAGCTAAGCAATGCTCCACGCAAGGCTCCATTTTCTCAGTCAGGCAGGGATGCTTAGAGATGAGGGCCTCTCCTACCATGTTAAACTGTTTATCGGTTACATAAAGATTGTACCGGACTATTTCTTGCACCGAGCCCTCAAGAATGTTTGATTCAGTTTAGGATCTGGAGTAAGCAAGGTACCATTTTCCCTGTATGCTACGTTGCCCTGCTTCAGTTTCAGCTCTGTATCATAGCTAAACTGAGGAACATGGAAGATGCTTGGCCTAAATGACCTGGAGCTAGATGACTCTGATGATTCTGGTGAAGAGAGTATGTCTGTGTCAACACACCCACTAGACAGGGATGCAGATTCTTCAATAACATGATGGTACAAAGCAGCAGCAGAGGTGGAACACTGGGGAGTTGAGGCTGCTGTCATGGGAATCACTCTGATGGTGCTTCTGTTCCGTATTGCATCCATTTAAGTGAGGTTCATAAATTCACTTCTGAATCGTGCATCCATAAACTGAAGTCTGAAGTCAGAGTCAAGGCCACATTGTCTTTGTACCTCACCAACAAGTTCACTGACTGATGAAGGAAGTCCATTTTTGAAAGTCAACCTCTGGCTGCTGTTGTCACCCAGGATGACTTTGAGAATGACAGGGGGATCCATCCTTCTGTGTCTTAGTCTGAAAAGAGGATGAAAAAAACAAAAACGAAAATTTTTTGAAAAAGATTACTGCATAATGTATAACATTTAATGTTAAGACACACATTTCATTATGTTAAGGCAAATATTTATTCAATGGGATGTCAGGTTTCTAATTTTGAAATTACTCAGCCAAATTATTTTGAAAGTCAGCAAGATGCGGGGGGGGGTCAATATTGCAAAAACAAAAAATCCTACCTTCATGAAGGTTATAATGTACAGTGTTACAGTGCTAAAACAGTGAGATGTTGATTCAACTGGTCATTTTGGAGGCTGTACTGTGTGGCGCAATTGAATTGTTTTGTGAGAGGAATTTCTTCTTTTTCCCCATTTAGAACAAGCCCCCTCAATATCAGACACACCTCTTTGATAGGTCTGTAACGGTACACAAAATTTTCGGTTCGGTACGTTTTTGGTTTTCAAAGCCACGGTTCGTTTTTTTTCGGTTTGGTACAGGAGAGAAAGAAAACCCCTCAAAATGTCTATTAATACATTTATGAATTTTTTTCACATTTTTCCCCCAATTTTTGGAGACAATAGAGTATAGAAAGACAGGAATAATATAATTCTGCTGCTACAAATCAAATAGAAAATAAAATAAATAATTAATATTACTAAATGTATTTTAAACATCAGTATTGCACTTTTCCCGGAAAGGTAGTTTCAAACAAACAAGAAAAATCTAATCACAGTTCTGTCAGTTCACATTCTGCAGAAAAATACCAAAAAAATTCCACATGAAGTGCAACATTAACAAGAGGGTAAACTGGTATTCTGTTTAAACAAACTGAAGAGAAACACTGACAACACAATGAACCAAATTATTTATTTTAGGACAGAGAACAAACTGTGTTGTGTGCCTGTGTGCAAGGGGGATTTTTTTTTTTTTAATTAATTAATTTATTTATTTATTGATTGATTGATTGATTGATTGTCAGAGCTGGGGGGGGGGCGCGCAGTTATATACCTGTGGGTGCAGTCCATAACTAACGTAACGAACGCTGTCGTGAAACGAAAGTGAAACTTTACATAAATTCAACGTTCTATTTATTCCTCTATTATACAGCATGCATGATAGACAGACAGACAGACAGACAGAGCTAGTGTAAGTGTTGTAGAACTACCATAGTTCATAGTTGCCAAACAATGTCCGTCTTATTAACGTCTCTTTCCTCGTTGTTGTCTTTCACCTGAACCTGAAGTGATCCAAACTGGACTGTACTGATGGCAGAGGGTCTTCAGTCTCTTCCTTCCAGGTTCACATCATATTTGTTGTTTTTTTTAACCTTATATCAGCTGCTATTTCATATTTCGGGTCAATGTGTGTGTCCTTCCATATGTCCGTGTGAAACTCGCGTGGATTTAAAGTTCCGCATTGAACGACGTCTTTCGTTCCTTTTTCTTTTTCTCATCATACTGTGCCGTTTCGGTACAGCTGTGTACCGAACTGAACAGGTGTGTACTGAAACAGTTCGGTTCGGTACGTGTACCGTTACAGGCCTACTCTTTGAAACTTAAGAACATCACACACTAGCCTTTTTGATGGTAGGACTGATTGCAGGCCTGTTGTATTAGACTATATTTGCTAAGCTAAAAATGTGGATCCATTAAATTGGATAATGTGTATGTTGTTGACATTTTAGCACACTGTATTCAAAATCTTTAGGTGAATATTTCAGAAATTGATAGCAACATTGTCATATACATGAGTTTTGAAAGTCTGTGTAATCAAATTGAATATCAAATACAATAATCAAATACAAAATAATTTGAATACTCACCATTTACTACAGAGCCTTTGGAACAGTGCTCCATGCAAAGTGGTCACTGGCCTCTGAACTAGAGGAACACCAAATACCTAAAAAATATTATACATTACAGTGAATGAATACCATGACCTTCATTATTACAGGACTGCTGTATTAGACTGCATTTGTTTTAGCAAGGAATGTTGCTCTAGTAAATTGTATGGCAATTGTAGCACATATAAAATGTTTTGTTTTGTTTTTTTTCCAGAAATTAAAAGCAACATTGTCAGACCAAGTAAAACACATCAAGTAAATGATCAAAATCATTTTAATAATACTCACCATTTACTGTAGAGCCCATGAAACTGTGCTCAAACCAAGTGAGTACGCCACCTGGTTTTCAACTATCAGATACCTATTCAAAAAAAAAAAAAAAAAAAAACAGAAAAATATATTTTTAAAATTACTTAATCATATCCCATTCCTTCAGATATTCAATTTAGCCTGAGAAATTAAAAAGAGAACTACTTTTTTTAGTTTTTTTGTATAAACTGAATCGTGAAAAACAACATTTGTTTGTCCATTGTCTGCTTGAAATTAAAAATCAAATAAGTAAGAACACAAAAACAACAGGTCTGTGGGTGTGTCTACTTTACCCATAAAGACCCAGTGTGACTTTGGTGGCAGTTCCTAAATGAATCTTTCTTTCTATTTAACCTTTCTTAAGTGATTTATTCATTGTGATATTATCCTCTGAATTTTGAGAATTTTCTGTGAAAATCAAGTATTTTCTTTTATTTAATTCACTAATCATGTAGATGTTCATAAAAAGTCAGATTAAAGTTGATTGTTACTATATGAGAAACAGATAAAATTAAAGAAAAACTGACTTTTTCCTGCAAAGATATCAATAACTGAACATAAACCCAGTGTGTCCATACGCTGTCAGTAATCTAACTCCATGGGTTTGACTGGGGAATCAATGTTGGAGAAGATGACGGTGTTTCCACGGTAACTACGGAGCTTCTGAACGTCCAAATGGATCATATCTGATGACCATGAAAAGATGAAGAACTATTTTAGACCTATTATTGACATGTATTGATAGGATTAGTGGATCAGAAGTTATAAAAAATTTCATATTAGATGATTTCAGTTACCAGTGCTTGTTTGGGTCTTTATGGGTTAATGGACACACAGCAAACAGACAGGTGTAAACTTCAGCAGAATTGACACTGTATCCAGCAGTGACACAGCTTCACACAGGATTTGTAGTGTTTTCAACAAAGTTGTTGTAACCAGGTCGAAACACCGAGCTAAACCATCAATGAAGAGCCTGGATGAGGTTTGCTGCTTTAATTCTCTCCTATATGATGGTGAAAACTGTGACAAACAATACAAGCACTTTCAATACATTGCGCCAGTTGACATAGAAAACAAAGTACGAACAATTTATACAAACAATATATTTTAAATTAAGTATAACTTATTTCGTATCTTAAACATATTTAGAGTTATATTAATGAACTTACGGCATTCCCTGCCTGATGATTAACCCTGGATGGCGACGGATTATGGTACCATGCTTAGCATCTACCATGATGAACTCTGTTTACAGTCCGATACTGGAAACCGGAAACTGGAAGTAAGACATCCGAAACCGGAAGTGCAATTTAGCGATAATGTTTTTTTAACAAAAACTTATTAAACCATGAATTATTTTTCTGTACAAGTTACACTGACTTTTAACATTGTAAAAAACATTTTAGAATCATTATTTACACTCATGAACTTATTTATTAGACATATTGCCTTAAAGGCAACACACTCCCCGCCTGGCCTTGTGCAGGCCACTATGAAATGAACTTAAATCACTTCGTCCTTCGGCAGTAGGAGAATGACTTCGGTAACTGGTCGCATAAAAGTCTTTAAACAGCCTTGATCACTTGCTTTGATCTCAATCTTCCTTACGTGACCATCCTTCCCTGGGAATGTAGCAGTGACTCTAGCCATGGGCCAGCTGTTGCGTGTGACTTGCTTATCCTTAAGCAGGACTAGGTCACCAACTTGAAGGTTTCTGCGGGATATAGTCCATTTTTGATGTTTTTGGAGTGTTGGGAGATACTCTCGCCTCCAGCGCATCCAAAACTGGTTGGCAAGAGCCTGGACTTGTCTCCATTGCTTCGTGTAAAGGTCTTTGTAGAGGAAGTCTCCAGGTGATGGTAAAAGACAAGACTTCTGTGTAAGGAGCATTGAAGGGGAGAGGATGAATGGATTCTCTGGATCGGAGGACACTGGAAGGAGTGACCTTGCATTTAGGATGGCCGTAACTTCTGACATAAGTGTGCACAACACTTCATGAGTCAGTTGTACCTTATTTTGCAGCAGGATGGAGTCAAGGACTCTGCGGGCAACGCCAATCATGCGCTCCCAAGAGCCTCCCATGTGGGAGGCATGAGGCGGATTGAATTCCCAGCTGCAGCCTTGGTCTTTCAGGTACTGTTGTACTGCCCTGTCCATTCCTAACTCCTTAGATGCCCCTATGAAATTTGTGCCACGATCAGAAAGTAGGTGTTTGGCAGGCCCTCTCAGTGCAAAGAAACGTCTTAGGGCATTAATGGAGCTGGACGTGTCTAATGATTCCATCACCTCAATATGCACAGCCCTCGAGTTCATGCAACTGAACATTATGGCCCATCGTTTACTTTCAGCTTGTCCGCCTCTGGTGCACCTAGCTGATACTGTCCAAGGCCCGAAAACGTCTAGGCCAATGTAGGTGAAAGGAGGACAAGTTTTAAGGCATTTGGGTGGTAGATCTGTCATACGTTGTTCTTCCTGTTTTCCACGTAGTTTGCGGCAGATTATGCATTTGTGGATTACTGAGTTGACTAGTCTTTTGCCGCCTAAAATCCAAAGCCCCGCACCCCTGATTGCTTCTTCCATCAGGAAGTGCTTGGTGCTTTACCTGTTTGTGGTAGTGGCAAGTGAGCAGTAGGGACACATGATTGTCTTTGGGAAGAATTATGGGGCTCTTTTCAAAGTTCTCGTAGCTAGAATGTTTAAGTCGGCCTCCAACAGAGATAAGACCATTTTCTAGGACTGGGCTGAGTTTTTGCTGGGGACTCTGTTTGGGAATTGGCTTGCCAGTTTCAAGAGCAGACAGTTCCTTTTCAAATACGTCCTTTTGTGTTGCTTTGAGGATGACATTCTTTGCCTGAGTCATTTCATCTATTGTACGAGGTAAGTTACATTTATGCCACCCTTTGCACTCACTGTGTGGGTTGGTGCCATTGAAAGATTTTGTAATGTGGATAAGGAACGCTATAGCTCTGACCAGGGACTTGAAGGTGGAAAAGCGTTCGAAGCGTTTGCTGATGAGCACTTGAAGGTGAGTGACATATGTTTTGACTTGTGGTCTAATTTCAGAGTCTGTGTCTGGTTAAATTAATTCAAACTTTGTACTTTCTTGTGTAGACTCAGCAGGAAGACGATGGATGAATGATGGGCCTGTAAACCATGTTGTTTTTGTCAGTTGTGATGCTGGTAGCGATCGTGATGCATGATCCGCTGGGTTTTCCTCTGTGCGCACATAGTGCCACTGTTCGGGGTTTGAGGATTGATGAATACTAGGGTGGTCCAATAATTTGAGAAAAAAATTAATTAATTGAAAGAAGTCTAGGCACCTTCCCAAATTGTTCCAATTGTCACTTTATTTTATTTTGCAAAGTTTTAGGTTGATATATTCAGTGAATGGCAGTGCTCAAGATAGGTCAACCTCACAATGTATTTTCGATATTGTCATATTTTGATAAAAAATAATCACAATTTTAGAGAACTTCTTTTCTCTCAGATGATTAACTAAGAGCATCAATCTGACTCAAACTACATTAAATAACCGTTTGCTAAGTTGTATTATCCAAAACAAAAAAAGGAAATAATTAAAATAAAATATTTATATTTAGAGGGCTAAACCGACAATGCGTACACTCATACTCACAGATCTTTGTTTTAAAATGACAATTGACATACTATCAAATTATATATAATTATATCGATGAGTATTACAAAATTAGTATGATCAAAATTAGTTAAATTAAAATTAAAAATATGATATTCTTGGTATGTCATTTATGACACTTTAGTGAAAATATACAAAAGTTATTACAAACTCGCAATGTCAAAGCACATGAACAAAATAGAATTATTCCTTTAGAACATCAACACGCATGAACAAAATATAATTATTTTCTCAGAGCATCAACATACATTAACAAAATAGAACTATTTCTTCAGAGCGTCAATAGCCAGTTTCTTGGTAGTGTTCGTTGGAATTAGTTTCCGGTTGTGTTCTACAACTTGCAAAAGTAGCTGTTTTTCTTCCTCATTGTTGGTTACGAGTTTGTTGTAGTCATCAAAGAGTTTAACACCGCGCTCTGCTGTGTCATTGACTACACGAAGATTTCTCACTCGTTCTTTTGCTGCTGCGTAGTCTGGGCTGTTGTTCCAGTCTGCTGGATTTTTTGCAAGGAATGCGTCCTCAATTTCCAAACGAGAGAAAATTGTCTTTGTGCGCTGTGTTGCGAAATCTCCAAGACATGCATCTTCTTTGAGAATGGAGCTTTTGCCTCTGACTTGTCGTTGACCTGGATCTACTGTGTGCATGCTCTGGACAATCTTGGTTTTCTCAGCTGCTGGCAGATTGTCTGAGAACAGGGCAAGTCCTACAGATTCATCAGACAAGTACCACAGATGACGCTCAAGTACTTTCCGTGCAGCTTCGGCAATTTTCTGATCAAAAGCTTCATACCTCAAAAGATCACGCCACAGTGTTAGGTCTCCAGTGGATGCAGAATATGCAGAAGGGGCCTCTACCCAAGCTGTACTGTAGATCAAAGCACAGAACTGTAAAGCGTTGCAGTTGAGCTTCTTCTCTCTTTGTGAGTTTGAAGGTGTCACGCTGATCTCGAAACAAGTAGATATTGATGTCATAGATCAGCTTGGCCATCCATCTGGCATGGTGAACAGGTCCTGGTGCTCTCCAATGAAGTTTCTCTGGTGGTGCTCCAAGAACAATCAAGGTGAGTTCTACAAGCTCTTGGTAGTCATCCCATATTTGCTTCTGAGTCTTGTACACATGTGTATGTGTACAGACTGCACTGTCCCAAAATTCCTGTATTCCTTCTTGTTGAGTCAAACAGCTGTAGTTGTTCAGCACTATCCCTGGCCATGCAGACTTGGATCGCTTGAAAATTGGGATATCAGAAGAGCTTGAAGGCCTGAAGCAGAGTGTGAACACTTTTGCTAACACTAATTCCAGAACATGGCGCCGGCAGGCGAGCCACAGCAGTTCTTGGCCAAGAGCTTTCTCAACATACACACATGCCCCATTCACATGGCCAGTGTTCACTGATGTTGTATCGAAGCTCATGGTTTTCACTCTATTTGTCAGGTCCCAGTCTTCTAACAGCCTAAAAACAGCTTGGCCTACGTTCTCTCCAGTGCCAGCAGCCATCTTAGGAACATCCAGCAGTTTCTCCGTACCATCACCTGTTACCAGAACAGGGAGGCGATCAACATGACCAATGCCACAGATGTTTGGCAGAATTTTGCCATCCCAGTGGATCACAAGAGGGAAGCCAGGCACAAACTTTGATTTCAGTTCAGATGCCTGCTCTTTCCTGGTTTTTGGACGCATTCTGTGTATCATACTGCGGGACAGAGGCATTTGAGCTGGATCGTGACCTAGTGCTGCAGCAGTGGGAACCATTAATCTGACTGCCTCTCGATCAGTAGTTTTGTTCCGATCCAGTGCACCTGTCACATGTTTGTTAAAGATTGTTTTTGATGAGCATGGTTTAGGCACAGACTCCTTTTTGTGTTTTGTGGGTGCAGGCAAGTAATCATCTGATGATTCCTCTGTATCGCCTGCTTCAGCATCACTAACTTTTTTGGACGAAACTGTCATCATGGCAGCATTGTCTTTGGCCTTTTGCCGTCTTCTCTCTTCATCTGCTCTTCTCTTCTGAGCTCTTTCTTGTTTCTGTGAATATTCCACATCTTCTGGACCAATGAACATCTTCCTCTCTCCTCTTTGGTCTGAAAGGAAGGTGATGTCATCTTTGATTTTGATGAGTGTTTCAGCTTCTGCATGTGCAACATCAAAAAGCCTTTCCAACTTGGTCTGGTAATCTGTTTCTCTGTTTCTTTGTGTCTCTGAGGTTCTGTGTTTATTTTTCTTCAACAGCAGCCAGTTGTCATGTACTTTCTCCAGCTTTTCAATGGCATGTTTCTTCAGAGTTGTTGGAATAGATGCATTTTGCCACACAACCAAGAGCTCGTCAATTGTCTTATGACTGGCATTTTGGATGGATTTTCTGTGCAAATGAATACGGTTTGCCCCAGAATTTCTTCAGGTGCTCTACCGGACCTATTTGTCTGGGGCCTTTCTTTGAGTTGCAAGAGGTTATCACAGTGACCAAAAACTGTGGGGCGACCATTTTCTAGAACAATGGTTTTGAATGTGCTGACTGTCGGCCTATGAACGTTGCCTAGACACACCTCTCCGACTACCACCCATCCTAGATCTAGGCGTTGAGCAAATGGAGCATTATGTGGGCCTTTAACTTGTTGCCTGACCTTGTGTGCCCGTAAAATGTCTCGTCCTAGTAGCAGGAGTATTTCAGCCTTAGGGTCTAGCTCTGGGATCAACTTGGGTATGGACTTTAGGTGTGGCTGGTGCATCACAACACCAGGTGTTGGGATTTCACTCCTATTGTTAGGAAGTGCCTGACATTCGATAAGAGGAGGTGATGGGATTACTACTGACCCATCCAGTGACTCAATTTGAAATCCCTTAGCCATTTTGCCCCATGTTTCAACGACACCTGAGCATTTTCTGAGATTGTAGGAGAAAGGCTCATTTTTAATGTTAAAAAGTTCAAAGAACTTGGGCTTAGCTAAAGAACGATTGCTCTGGTCATCCAGAATTACATAAGCTTTAATAGCCCGGTCCTTTTGACCTTTAGGGTACACCTGCGTGAGACATATCTTAGAACATGAATGACCCCACTGACCTGTACCACACACTTCAGTACAGCTTGTAGTTACATCAACAGTGTCAGAGTGAATTTCTCCCTCCCCGCCGTCCTCTCGTGCAGGTGGGGGAGCCTTGTTGGCCTGTGGTGGGGGACCAGGATGCGTGACTGTGTCATGACTTGTACTCTCACATTCAGAACACTTTACTGTACATTTACACACAAGATGTGTGTCTGAGCAGATGCATTTGTAGCATATTCCTTTCTCTTTAAGAAAGGCCTTTCTTTCGTCTAGTGGTTTGTTTCTGAATGTTCTGCATTTTTTTAAGTGGGTGTGGCTTATTATGCAGTGGGCAGTTCCTGTTAAAATCTTTGTTTGGGGGTGAAATATTCGTTTTGTGTACAGAGATAGATTTACTTGGGTTTAAGTTCTTTAGGTTGGGTCTTTCTGGTTTAAAGTGTGATTGGCTGTAGAGTTGGCTAAAACTTGGATCATTGCGTTTCTTGGCCTCTTTACATATAAACTTGCAAAAGTAGCTAAAGGGTGGGAAACAATCATCATTCTCTTCTTTATACTGGGAGCCATGGGACAACCACTTCTCCTGGAGTCCGTATGGGAGTTTGTCAACGATTGGGCCTATCCCACGAGAAGTGTCCACATACACCAGACCAGGGAGGTAGCCGTCCTCTTTAGCGCCTTGAATCTCTTGCAGAAGATCCCCTAGTTCACGCAGTTTGATGTGATCTTTCACAGTTATTCTGGGAAAACTGTCCAATCGCTGAAAGAGTGACTTTTCAATTATTTCGGGGCTGCATAACACTCGCCAAGTCTCTCCCAGGCCTTTTGCAGAGCTAATGTGGGGTTGCTGACATGTACTGAACGTATGCGTTGCACTTGATTGCCTGACTCCTTTTCCCAACCATTTTGTCATAAGGTCTAATTCTTGTGTTGCTGTGAGGTGGACATCGGCTATAGCACCAGTAAATGAAGAGCATCACGCTCTAAAATTCTCTGGCCTATCATCATATTGGTAAAGGCCTGAAGTGATTAAGTCTCGACGTGCCATATATTGTGCAAATGGCTCAGCTGGATGTGACATGCTAGCTGGGGTATTGTAATGAGGTGTGAATGGGGAGGTAAATGGATTGAAAGTAAACTTTGTTTGCTCAACACTCGCTTTTTTCTCCTTACTAGATGGACCTGGTGTGCTTGGGCCAAACTTTAGCTCATCACTAATGAGAGGTGGCTCTAAAATGTCCTTTTCAGGTGATTGTCAGGTCACAAAAGTGTCGTTAGAGGCCACGTGTTGGTTCGAGAGTCCTTGTAGTTGTTGTGAGTCTGTGGTTATTTTAAGAATATTCTGGGATCGCACATATTCATTTGTTCGTTCTTCTTTCACTCTTTCTGATACAGATTTTCTGCTTTCACATTCATCTTGCTTCGCCTCAGCTGCTTCTAGCACTTGTGCCTCTACTAATGCTGCATCTGCTTCCCTTTGCACTGTTAGCACTTCAAGCTCTGTGTCTATTTTCACTTTTTCCACTTTTAGCTTAGCTTCTTTGCTTGCGCAAGATGCTCTCACCTTAGCTGCCTCTGCTTTAGCTCCAGCATGGGCTGTGCTGCTTGTAGATCCTGATGAGTGGCCATTAGAGCTGGTTGCAATTGACTTGTTGCTTGCTGCCATGATGACCACCATGAAGCATCGAATGGTGCCTTTTCACTGTAGTGTTTTCAACAAAGTTGTTGTAACCAGGTCGAAACACCGAGCTAAACCATCAATGAAGAGCCTGGATGAGGTTTGCTGCTTTAATTCTCTCCAATACGATAGTGAAAACTGTGACAAACAATACAAGCACTTTCAATACATTGCGCCAGTTGACATAGAAAACAAAGTACAAACGGTTTATACAAACAATATATTTTTAATTAAGTGTAAATGATATCGTATCTTAAACATAATTAGAGTTATATTAATGAACTTACGGCATTCCCTGCCTGATGATTCACCCAGGATGGCGATGGATTGCGGTACCATGCTTAGCATCTACCATGATGAACTCCGTTTACATTCTGATACCAGAAACCGGAAACCGGAACTAAGACGTCTGAAACCAGAAGTGCAATTTAGCGATAATGTTTTTTAACAAAAACTTATTAAACCATGAATTATTTATCTATACAAGTTACATTGACTTTTAACATTGTAAAAAACATTTTAGAATTATTATTTACACTCATGAACTTATTTATTAGACATATTGCCTTAAAGGCAACACAGGATTACTTCAGTGCTTTTACCGTAAACGCTGTGACAAAATCAGAAAAACACCGTTTTGTTCTTCTAATTAACTGCATTATTGATATTACCGGAGCTCTCTCTCCTCATTCAACCTACAGCTTACTCGACCCTCATCCCTCTCTCTCACTTTGTCTGAGATGTTGACACTTCTGCCAGCTTTGTTCTTATCAGATTCTAAGAAAGACCATCGACAAATTCTACACAGCCTGATCCCAAATCGAAGGTTAAAAATTCAGAGGGCGCAATTTCCCTCCTCCATGCTCAGATCTTCAAGCTTACAGTCAGATGGTCCATCCTCTCACTGTCAGCAAACGGTGTAGGTCAAGGCACAGCGACCTAACCTCCAGAAAAAACAGAGAACTGACCTGCCAGCTTAAAGTTAAAAGTTTAATGTAAATTTAAAGAATGATGCTTACCGAGAATCATCATGTTAGACAATGTTAACGTCACCTCTCCCTCTGAAGCAGCCACTGACATGCCAGGCCAAGCCACTGCACCAGTTACAACTGCCCCTCCCCCACTAAATTAAGCTAAGTTGTCAATAGCCCTCTGGAGAACAGACACTTTAGACTTAAGTCGACACAAAAACACATGCATATGTGTACATTTCAGTGAATATGACCACATATAAAACTAGAAGCACTCGGAGAGCGCAGACCTCCGCCAAGGCTGATCAGTGGCCCCCCCCCCCCGTGGGCCCCCCCACCCCCGATCACCACCAAAATTTAATCATTTCTTCCTTATCCCATTTCCAACAAACCCTGAAAATTTCATCCAAATCTGTCCATAACTTTTTGAGTTATGTTGCACACTAACGGACAGACAAACAAACAAACAGACAAACAAACAAACAAACCCTGGCAAAAACATAACCTCCTTGGCGGAGGTAATAATACTCGCCGACAGTCACATAGCTAACGCAAGTGGTAACTTAAGCTAACCTTCACATTGACATTGACATATTCATGTTGCTTGATGCCAATGGCATATAACACCTTGGCTCTGTGAAAACAGTACATAAAGTAATTCTGACTGACATTTTATAAAATTTATTTCATCCTTACCTTGTAAAGAGCTGTCCAAAGCAGCATAATTCTTCGAGTTCAAGCGAAAAGATGGCCGACTGCAAATTTGATTTTCCCTCCCCAGGAGGCGGAGTTTCCAGACCAAACATAACTATTTCCTTATTTTTTAACATGACTGAAACTTGCTGACTTTACATCCATCGAGATTATAAGAACTCAATATGACTGACATATGTTTGGAGGAAGAATATAAATAAATTGTATTGTATATGCGAACTATGTATTTGAAAATTGAACAACCCTCCCTTTCCCCTTTTTTCAGTGTAGTATGGCATGACTCTTGACTGAGAATGGCCAAATTGTGGCCATCTATACTCACTGTCCTCAGGATGTCACACCAAAAGAATCAGGTTGGTCCAACATTGTGGACTCTAGAATGCTAATGAGTTAATAAATGAAAGTGGGCACTGAAACTTCACTAGATAATAGTTGATCTCCCCGATGTACAAAAGCAGTTCCTATTAGTAATAAATATCACTAAAGCGGGTCACACTGTCAGTGTGTGACCCACTTTAGTGCAGTTCAAGGCTCTGAAAAACAACCAGAGAAAAAGATAGTGTTGGTGTTTGCATTCAATAGCTCATTATCAGTGAGGTGCGACCCAGGAGTAGTGCTGTTTTGTTTGTTTTTTTTTCATTTAACCAGATAAGACAGATTAACAACACATTCTTATTTACAACTGTGGCCTGGTAAAAGACAAGGCCCTTTACATGAAAACTCCTCTTGTCACCACAGTAAGCTGGCTGTCATTTATGTCATTTCAACTGTGTCCACAGAGACTCATGACCATATCACTGAGTGTCAGTGTGGGTTTTTGGACCTGTTGAAGAGGGGACGAAAACTGACAGGAGCTGAACAGTAGTTTTTTTTTTTTGTTTTTTTTTAATAATTTTATTTTTTCCATTTGGAGAGATACTTTACAACAGACATCCGAACATATTTGTATACCATGTCTGAAAAATCAACAGTGGTAAAACATGAAGTTAACATACACGTTCAATATAAGTTCTCTGTTGAGAGAAAAAACACAAAAAAAACAAAACAAATGCATCTGTTGTAAGTCTTCCCCTTTTTTTTAATATATATATTTTGTTAAACATACCTTAGAACAAAAACATGTCTCATTTTTCCCTAATTTCCATTATTCCAAAAACCACACAAGTTTCAGCTCCAGTACATTCAACCAGTTCAATTACAACTTGTCATTTCCAGTTAAATTAAATCTGGCCTCAGTGGGGTGATACACTATATTGCCAAAAGTATTCGCTCACCCATCCAAATAATCAGAATCAGGTGTTCCAATCACTTCCATGGCCACAGGTGTATAAAATCAAGCACCTAGGCATGCAGACTGCTTTTACAAACATTTGTGAAAGAATGGGTCGCTCTCAGGAGCTCAGTGAATTCCAGTGTGGAACTGTGATAGGATGCCACCTGTGCAACAAATTCAGTTGTGAAATTTCCTCGCTCCTAAATATTCCACAGTCAACTGTCAGCTGTATTATAAGAAAGTGGAAGTGTTTGGGAACAACAGCAACTCAGCCACAAAGTGGTAGGCCACATAAACTGATGGAGTGGGGTCAGCGGATGCTGAGGCGCATAGTGCGAAGAGGTCGCCAACTTTCTGCAGAGTCAATCGCTACAGACCTCCAAACTTCATGTGGCCTTCAGATTAGCTCAAGAACAGTGCGCACAGAGCTTCATGGAATGGGTTTCCATGGCCGAGCAGCTGCATCCAAGCCATACATCACCAAGTGCAATGCAAAGCACCGGATGCAGTGGTGTAAAGCACGCCGCCACTGGACTCTAGAGCAGTGGAGGCGCGTTCTCTGGAGTGACCAATCGCACTTCTCCATCTAGCAGTCTGATGGACAGGTCTGGGTTTGGTGGTCGCCAGGAGAACGATACTTGTCGGACCGCATTGTGCCAAGTGTAAAGTTTGGTGGAGGGGGGATTATGGTGTGGGGTTGTTTTTCAGGAGCTGGGCTTGGCCCCTTAGTTCCAGTGAAAGGAACTGTGAATGCTTCAGCATACCAAGACATTTGGACAATTCCATGCTCCCAACTTTGTGGGAACAGTTTGGAGCTGGCCCCTTCCTCTTCCAACATGACTGTGCACCAGTGCACAAAGCAAGGTCCATAAAGACATGGATGACAGAGTCTGGTGTGGATGAACTTGACTGGCCTGCACAGAGTCCTGACCTCAACCCGATAGAACACCTTTGGGATGAATTAGAGCGGAGACTGAGTGCCAGGCCTTCTCGTCCAACATCAGTGTGTGACCTCACAAATGCGCTTCTGGAAGAATGGTCAAAAATTCCCATGAACACACTCCTAAACCTTGTGGACAGCGTTCCCAGAAGAGCTGAAGCTGTTATAGCTGCAAAGGGTGGACCGACGTCATATTGAACCCCATAGACTAGGAATGGGATGTCACTGAAATTCATATGCGAGTCAAGGCAGGTGAGCAAATACTTTTGGCAATATAGTGTAACTTCTATCAAATAAAGCTACTACAGGTAACACACCTCACCTTTGTGATACTCAACACATTGAACATGGGACAACAGAAGAAACATTACATTCAAATCAAGTCAACTTTATTTGATATATACACTATATACACTATTTTGATCTTGTGAGGGAAATTTGGTCTCCGTATTTATCCCATCCGTGGTGGTTTCATGTTTCTATCCACAGACCTCCAACCTGTAGGAGGGCACGTGCTGCTTCCCATCAAGCCTTTAAAACCTCTGCAGGATGGGTCTGGATGCTTGCGATGTCTCCATTGTTGAGAAACCCTTCTGCAAACTGCAAAATGGCATTTTAGGCATTCAGTTACATGTGACTGGCTAACATAAAGGAAAAACAATGTTTACTACAAACAGTCTGAATTCAAATCTTTACCTTTAACGCCTAAATCCCACAGCTGCTGGCATCTTGCTGCTTGTTGTGGTGAGCAGTTTTTACAGTCCATTTATCTCCTTGGACTTCATAGCCCACCATCCTCAAGACATTCCTAAATATTGTTTAAAAAGCATAACAAGCATACGCAATACATGATATATTTGTCTAGATCAACAAGTAGCAGTGTCCTCTCTGACATGGTGACAATCTATAAATGGTTAATGGATTCATGTTATTCCATCACACTATGACATATTTGTGTAGCAAAGCCTTTTATGAAAATTGACTTCTGTTGTATCAGGTCAACATAAATAAATAAATAAATAAATAAATAAATAAATAAATAAATAAATAAATAAATAAATAAATAAATGAATGAATGAATGCATAAATAAATAGGTCTGAGGAAAATAGAAGAAAACCACTAAAATCCAGGGAGCGCCTACATTTATAGGACAAATCCATCTTTTTAACACTGGAAATTTCATCTGAAGAATGGGTTTCATATCAAATTATTGTTAATTCAGGTTACTGGTGTTAGGTGATATGGCTAGATAAAAATAAACAAATAGATTGCTTTTCTAAGAGGCTGAAATTTTCTGGAAAACAAACTTCCAGTAACTACAGCACAGAGCTGATGAATGGGTTCCTGTTAAAAAATTGTGTAACACTAAACTGTACTCAAGGGAACATTAAACAAATGCATTGAGAACAATATAATTTTACATCCAGCATTTGCCTGCTGTTTTTCAGCAAGGATATGAATGTATGCATCAATTACCTGTATTGCAAAAACAAACACACCCCAAAAAAAATCAGTAACAGGAAAAAAAACACATTGTGGTTTGGTAATACTTTGTTTGAATTGTCACTTACGTCATCAGCCAGCCAGTGATCTGGCTTCTCTTGGGGACTGGATCATCTTTGTGTTCCCATAGAAGAGCTGTCCTTCTGCACTGAGCATTCAAAGGAGTTTTATTTGTCATTCCATCACAAAGAAGAGAACGAAACTGGTTTCTGAGGACCCGTATTTGCCATATGAATAAAATAAATAACTAATAAATAAATGAATATGTTAAAAACGACTAAAACTAAGGCTAACTTAAAATCAGTAAAATATACGTCTAAAATTAAACTTTAAAATACCTACATAAAATAATAGCACATATTTACAACCTAACCTAGCCTATACACAGTAGACACTGAAGTTCAGTGCAAACAGCAGAGTGAAGTGCAAAGAGGCAGTGCAATAAGATGCAGTTAGGTATTTGTGTAACCGTCCCTTGGGTGAGAGGCTACAGAGCAGCGCCTGAGTTCAACAGCCTCACCGCTGTTGGAAAGAAGCTGTTTAGTAGTCTGGTGGTCCTGCTTTGGATACTCCGCAGCCTTCTTCCTGAGGGAAGAGGAACAAAAAGCGCGTTTGCAGGGTGGGTGGGATCTTTCATGATACAGTTGGCCCTCTTTCTGCACCTGGAGATGTACGAGTAAATGTCCGTGGTGGTGGGAAGGCTGCACCCGATGACCCTCTGTGCAGCCTTCACCACCCTGTGCAGATCCTTCCTCTCTGCCACAGAGCAGCTGCCATGCCACACTGTGATGCAGGAGGTGAGGACACTTTCCACCACACACCTGTAGAAGGAGGACAGGACTGATCCTCCAAGCCCAACCCGCCGCAGTCTTCTAAGGAAGTATAAGTGCTCATAAAGTACATATAAACAAAAAGACATTTTACCAAAACATAGATACGTATATTTGAATACACCTTTGCCTACTCACCTTTGAGTCTAAACCTCTCAGCATATCTCCTTAAGCTTAATTTTTGAGATTTATTTGACCCGTCTGGGTATTTCCTCCCAGACAGGTCATGTAGATCTGGCATGTGCAAAGCAGGGGGCGGGGGGGCTTGAGCCCCTGCCACTTTGATTCTCTACCTACAAGTGCCCTTTTTAGTCTTTTTTTTTTGTTTTTTGCACAAAAAACTGCATGACTAAAATTTTTGTGACTAAAATTTTGATCAATGATAATAAATGTTACGAGTGGTTTAATTTGGCTGTCACTTGACCTGGCCATGGTGCCCTTTCATCTATGTCACGCCCCGCCCCTTCCTCCTGTGCAACCTTGCTTGTAACACACATATGCGCGCGTGCGCACATGTCCTGATCTGGAGAATGCACGAGGAGGAGGGAAGCTCCGCGATTCAAGTTACGTGAGAATCCACCCCACTATCTGCCCAAAACATTGACTTGTCGCTCTGGTCCTATTCTTCAATAACTATAGTTTTGGGGCCAAAAACCGATTGTGAGTAAATAATTCAGTATCATCGTCACGTCATGGAATTAGCTCACAGACTAGCACACTCTAACAGCTGGGTGCCCACCTGAGTCTGAGTCCTCACTGAAGTAGTCACACATACTTGCTTATGTTTTATTTCCATAAACTGTTGAGTTTTAACCACAAAATTGTAACACATGGTAATAGTCCTCACTTTTGAGACTGAGAGATATATATTTTACATAGTAGAAAATGCACATCTTTTACAGTAGCCTAATGCAGCCTACTATACACAGAATAGTTGCAGTCTGAGTCTAGTCTAATTAGTCATATAAATTTATTGAATGAAAATAAGCAACAGCCAGCCCACAGTTTTCAAATAATTTTAACAAGGTATTGCACATTCCAAGGACTTGCTTGGAATGTGGAGTCTGGAAAATAATGATAATACTGAATGATAATAATAAATATAGTAATAATAATGATGATGATGATGATGATGAAGATGTAGCATTAGTATTATATATCTTTTTTAGAAACTCAGTGACACTTTTCATTGGATTTTGTATTCATTCCATACACATTGGTGGCAAACTACTGTTGTAGCCACATCTGCCCATCACCAACCACTCACTCACCCCTTACATTCACTCATGAATAATAAAATAACTTGACATGCATGGTGTGTATGTGGGTGTATTTGTTGTATTTCTTACATATTTTATTGTTTTGTTGTTTAGTTTGAAGATGCCTTGCAAACAAAGACACATTAAACAAAAAAGAAAGGAGCTACTTGAAGCTGCTAAAAGTAGCAGATCCCTTACCAACTGGGTGAAAAAAGCACAATATAAGGAATAACATTACATACTATTCATGGGCATTAGGCCCACCATTCACACACATTAATTATCTTCCTGTAAATGTCTGCAGTTCCAGAATTTGCCACATTTGGGATCGGGATTATTCAAGACCAGTGAGGCCATCCTTTTCAGAGTGATCTTCACCTGGCCTGCAAGGAGGCTACAACAAGAAATAATTTCAAACCTAATTTTTTTCACTTTATTCGACTTCGTAAGTTATTACATATTGTTATTGTAGCTGTCTGCCAAACTAATGTAAAAATGTATACTTTGTGGAATGATTTATTAAACATTTCAAATCATATGTGGTTATTCGTTTTCATGTGCCCTTTTGGAAGTTTGAGCCCCTGCCCCTTTATAGCTCTCTGCACGGCCCTGATGTAGATTCTCCTTGCACCTCTGCTCCATACCTATAAGCCTTCACAAATGGAAAAACTGGAAAACACACAACAAAACACATTTTTTGTAAAAGCCACATTCAGACACTTTTATACACGCACATCCACACAAGCTAGAGATTTGCATATGATAAATGACAAATAAGACAGACTGAGGAACTAGGTATGTAGGTATTTGTGCAGTAAGGTTTTCCAAACCTAGCCTACTCTTCCTCAGTGTGTATGGAATCATAACTTAATTCACACAAGTGTGGGTAGTTAAGGGAACTGTTAACATAGATTTAGTCAGTTAAATAGTAGGCTACCATTGTTGTCGTTTGTTGAACTAACTTAAACAATAATCTAAACGCCATTAACACTGAGGTGACCCACATACTTAAGGCTAATATCATACAATGAGAACTTCCTTACGTTATTATCATCTCACATCAATATTCTATGTCTATCCTTCGTGCACATGCACATAATTGCGTCCATGCTTAATGCTCAAAAGGCACTATAAAAGAAATATACTTACAAAATATGACTCACTTCTGCCTGGGGGAGCACAAATCGATGGGCATTTAAACTGTGAAAACGCTTAGGGGTCAGTAGTGCTAGGGAGCTCAACTCGACAGGTAGACAGGACACCGGCCATGATTCCGTTTGTTTATTTTTTCTCTTGTAATGACTACTTCCAGGTCAGACAACTTAACTATATTGAAAATAGCAAAATAGGATGAAACAGTCGTTATCCGTTTTTTCCATTTTTCATTTGAGCACAAAATCAGGAAATGGAAAAATTAACTGTTATCCGTTTTTCATTCTGGTTTTGAAAATGAAAAACAAAAAAACAAGGTTTTTTTTGTTTTTTCTTTTTTGGTTTTAAATTGAAAAATGAATGAACGAATGATACACGGATTATGCAGCAATACAGGAATTAGTGAAGTGTCTTAAGTTTCACTTTCACTGCCCCCCCCCCCCCCCCCGAGATGGAAATATAAAAGACAGTTAATGCAAACACACCCATTTGTACTCTTTTATTCCCTCACCCAATGACAATCGATAAGAGAATCAATAAGGAATCGGATCGATGAGCAAAATCGATAATGGAATCGGAATCGTTAAATTCTTATCGAGTCCCATCCCTACATGGCATGTTAGGGGTCAGTGTGGCTGGATTAACACTTAGGTCACACAGTTATCCCACGTCAGAATATTGGCTGGAAAAGAGAAATGGTTTGAGAGAGGAGTCAAAGAAACCATTTTTGTTAAAAGTGGAAAATCCTTCCCTGAACAGAGGTGGCGGTCTGAGACAATACTTAATAATAATAATAATAATAATAATAATAATAATGATAATAATAATATATCACACTTATATAGCACTTTTTTGGACACTCAAAGACACTTCACAAACACAACAAAAAGAAGAGAGAGGAAAAAATTATAAATAAAAGAGGCTCAAGAAAAGGCAAGTTTGATCAGGTGAGTTTTGAGTAATGATTTGAAGTTTTGCATTGAGTCCGAGTTCCCGATGTTTTGTGGGAGTGAGTTCCATAGGGTGAGGGCAGCTGCAGCGAAGGCTCAGTCCCCCAAGGTCCGGTGCTTTGTCCTAGTGGTGGGAGTGTTGGCTGATCTGTGGCGGCGGGTGGGGCAGTGCTGCTGAGAGAGATTGGTGAGATAGGGTCAGGTTATGGAGGGACTTGTATTGGATGCAGTATGGTATGGGAGTTGTTTGAGAATGGGGGTGATGTGGTCTCTGGAGCGGGTGCGAGTGAGGAGGCAGGCGGCAGAATTCTGGATATATTGCAGTTTTTGGAGATTGGAGGAGGGGAGACCACACAGGGGGCAATTGCAATAATCAAGTCTGGAGGTGACGAATGCATGAATAAGGATTTCAGCAGCAGATTGTGAGAGGGAGGGGTGGAGACAGGCAATGTTTCGGAGGTGGAAAAAGGATGTTTTGGTTAGGTGACTTGTGTGCATTTTGAATGAGAGGGTGGAATCCATGATAAAACCGAGGTTGCGTACAAGAGGGGGTAACTGTGTGATCATCGATGAGGAGGGAGATGTTCTGAGCTGAGGGGAGGAGAGCTTTGGGACGAGTGATGAGAAGTTCTGTTTTATTGCTTTTGAGTTTGAGGAAATTATGATCCATCCAGGTTTTGATATCAATCAGTGTGATGGTGATCTGAGGCTATAACTAGAGTCCAAAACCTGCAGCGCCATTTTAAACAACCAACCCAAACAGATTTCAACAAACAACCTTTCACACCTGGACTCACCTGAGAGCAGTTAAGCCCCCCCTGAAGGCAACGACCCACCCCCTCCTCAATGACCCTGAAACTAACATACTCACTCGGACCCACCACCGACTTAATCAGTTGCGATTATTATGTGACCAATTTGGCCGTAGAATGCAAGCAGTGCCTGCACATCACATACTTCTCATCACACTTAATATACATCATTCTTCTGATTGTAAAATCCGTCAATTCTGCTGAAACCTACTATTTCCTACTCGTCTTCTGCCTCCGGGCTTTGTAAATGCTGCTTGTTTCCTATCCTGCTCTGGGTCTATGCAATCGGCATCAACTAAACTTTTCAGCTCTGACCAGGAGTTTTCAGGGTTGTTTGGAGTACCTAACCTGAAGCAGGGACTTGGTTAGACCCCTTAAAGGTTCCTGTAATTTGAGCCATGGACACGGTTCCTGCAGTGGAGACATGTACCAACGGCCCCAGCCCTGTAAAAGTACCCCGACGTTCCTGCAGTGGAAACTTGCCTACACAATACCTTCTAACAAGCCTGAACCCCAGGACCATCCCCTCTACCACCCTGACACTAAAGATCATTAACATGAGTAAAAACAACCTCCATTGGCCACTGTCCCTACAGGTTTATAAGTGTGCCCTCCCCCACCAGCAAATGGAACTGATGGAAGTCTCTTGGATGAGAAATGAAACATTTTGAAGAGCAAAACCTGTCCAGTTTTTTTTTTGTTAAATCCTAAAATTAAGAGATTATATATTGTTTGTACCAGTGTACATCATCACTGGAAAAAAAACCAATTCTTACACACTCAACCACCGTTTCTTTTGCACTTCAGTATTTGTAGATGAACTGATGTAGGTGATGTGTTTATGTGCATTATTACATGAAAGAGAACTGTTGTAGTTTTGTTGCATTAAAATGGGTTATTACCTCCGCCAAGGAGGTTATGTTTTTGCCAGGGTTTGTTTGTCTGTCTGTCTGTTTGTCTGTCCGTTAGTGTGCAACATAACTCAAAAAGTTATGGACAGATTTGGATGAAATTTTCAGGGTTTGTTGGAAATGGGATAAGGAAGAAATGATTAACTTTTGGGGGTGATCGGGGGTGGGGGGGCCCACTGATCAGCCTTGGCGGAGGTCTGCGCTCTCCGAGTGCTTCTAGTTTATGACTGCAGAGGGAGTGGGTCACTATTCATGTTGCGATGCCACAGTAGCTCAATGCAGACAGGTTTCTCTCATAGTGGATGCCATTCTGTGTTAAGGGGATAGGACAGTAAACTCTCAAACACCTCTTGAAGTCTTTCAGATCTTCATTACGCCGTCTTTTAGAACAAATTCAACCCCAGAAATATATGAAACTAGAAAAGCACTCAGAGAGCGCAGACCTTCACCAAGGCACATCAGTCCCCCTCCCCCAATCACCACCAAAATTTAATCATTTGTTTCTTGTGCCAGTATCAACATTTCCTGAGAATTTCATCAAAATCCGTCATTAACTTTTTGAGTTATCTTGCAAACAAATCAAACAAATGAAAATGTAACTTCCTTGGCGGAGGTAACAAGTATAGCACAGTGGGTAAACAAGCAGCTTCTGCCATCAGTGAATGTGTGGCTGATGTTCAGTTGATCGTTCTGTGTTTCCTTAAATAGGATACATTTACTGAGTCTTGTTTTTACTCAATTGTTCATCCTCATAATTTAGAGTTTTCCAGTGCTGTATGTATTAGGTGGCAGCTATGTCAAACAGGCTGTCCACTAATGTGATCAATATGTAAAATGCACAGCAATCTATTCCCAAAGTGTCCATGGGACACAGGAAATTCAGTCTCTGACTAAACCTAAATCAAATCCAGTATCATGCAATGTGTTCTTAAAGGAGTCTAACATTTGTACATCATGCATATTTTTGTCTGAGTTTCTTAACTTAAACATTGTGTGGAAAAGGTCTTTGACAAGAAATCCCACAGCAGTAATGCGTATAAACTCAAATGGCTGAAAGTATACTGGAAAATAGATTTGTTTTGCTATGTTTGGTTAAACAACTGTTAAGCTGAATACTGGAAAGATCCTTGTCCTTTACATGCACCGTGAAAAAAGATGCAAGAAAATGTTACAAATAAAGCTTCAAAATCTTAGCATGTCAGTAAAACCTACTTTAATACACTTTGAAACAAGAGTACAACAAAATATAATATACTTCAAATGTTGAATATACAAACAGTTCAGCCTGAACACCATCCTCTACCTCTCCATCTTCTCTCTTAAGATAAAAAAAGAATAATGATAAAAAAAGAATAATGAAATGTTTGGGGAAGGGCCAACTTGGCACAGACTGGAAGCTGCCATATTGACCCTCTGTTTGAAACATAAGTTGACCTGGGACTCACAGTGGATTTTCATTCAATATTCAAAGTCTCTTAATATTTAAAGAACTCATTCTGAGCTGGCATACAGTACATCCCAATTTAAAAAAAAAAAAAAAAAAGACATGGTAGCATGCATTGGCTCATTTCATTGCATTCAGATGCAGCCTGTACAAAATAATTAAGTAAACAGCCAAGATCCAAATTCAAGCCCAGAGGAGGACACATTACAAGCAACCTGACCTCTGACCTACGATGATATGCTGCTGATTCAATCTATGAGTGTTTAACAGCCAGACAGAGACAGGAACTAATAATACAGACATTAGCTCCTTAAGTAATACTGTGGTTGGTACAAGGTATCAAAACACAAAAAACAAACCTGTTTACTGTTCATACAATAAATGAAAACAAAAAGGTAAAATTAAAATCTGAGGCTGTTTCTGTTAACTTTAGCTCCGTAAATATATATATACACATATATAGAGTATTTATATATATCTACAAACATGACCATTTCTTTCCACCATTTTTCTGATTTAGAGCTTTTTCTCAGCTCCACTTTCTCTTCCTTTCTCTAGTAGCACCACTCACGCTAGATCTGCACGGTGATATGATGTGATATGAAAAGAAAAAAAAAAAAAAATTGCTGGTTTTAACGTCCATATAGGCCAAAATATCAAAATGCGCTTTACAGCCCTCCCACTGTCACAGTTCATATTTTGGTTGATTGTAATTGTTCACCTTCGATTTGTAGTGTTTCTGTTTTTAATTTACAGCCTTGTCGATGTTTTTAAATTGGAGTCAGTTGTAGATTCCATTCCATTAGAAGGCATTATTCGTAGTGATAAGTGTTGGTCCCTTTCTTTCCCAATGAGTCCCTTTAGGTCTGTGGGTTCCTATGTTAGGTGCTACAGTCTGCGTTCTGTACATGAGTTTTTACCTTCAAGAGGTTTCAGTGTGGCTCCAAGAAAACACTGGTTTAGTCATGTAATGTTCAATGCAGGGAAAGGGAAGGTGTAACTAAGGGTTGAGGAGTCTTTAAAAGTCTCACAGACTGCTGCCTAGTTATTATTACCAGAGTAAAAATGACTTGAGATTTATACAAAGTCTGTCTCTCAGGCAGAGAGGGGAGTCTGATGGGAGACATGTACGTACATGTGCATTTCAACACTCGGGTTCTTCTGTTTTTGTCACATCAGGTGCTTCCAGTTTGATCACCACTTCAGCGTCCTCCACCTCAGATGGGACACTGTGGACAATTTTGGGATTGGCCTGGTTTTGTTGGACAGCCACAGTCACCGGCACCTGAACAGCTTGGACCTTGAGCCTTTCCACTGTGACTCCTGCATTTGCCGGCCCTCCTATCACCAACTCTGAGCCATTGATGACACCGCTAATGATCCGAGGCTGTGCAGCCACCGTCTGCTTGGCTGTTGATACTGTTATCACACCTGCCCCTCCGCTCCCAACACTCCCTGGCTGAGACACTACCAAGGCCTGTTGTGGAGACTGCGTTGGCACTGTCAGTCTCATTACTTGTGTTCCTGGGGTGACGTTGACGGGTGCCAGGGCACGGACTGTCAGTGGGCTCCCAAGGAGGCTGATACCAGCCGGGGTGGTCCCGACACTGGGCTTGGAGCCTGTAGAGGTCTGCAGCTGACACTGAGCTAACTGATGGGCCGGTATTGTGATTATCTTAGCCAACTGGACAGTGATTTTGTCTCCGTTATCTGCTGTGGCTGGGACCATGGTGGGGATGGTCTGAATCACAACCTTTGGAAAAAAAAAAAACAAATTATATATTATTTTATTTTTAGACAGACAGACAGACAGACAGACAGACAGACAGACAGACAGACAGACAGACAGACAGACAGACAGACAGACAGACAGACAGACAGACAGACAGACAGACAGACAGACAGACAGACAGACAGACAGACAGACAGACAGACAGACAGACAGACAGACAGACAGACAGACAGACAGACAGACAGACAGACAGACAGACAGACAGACAGACAGACAGACAGACAGACAGACAGACAGACAGACAGACAGACAGACAGACAGACAGACAGACAGACAGACAGACAGACAGACAGACAGACAGACAGACAGACAGACAGACAGACGACAGACAGACAGACAGACAGACAGACAGACAGACAGACAGACAGACAGACAGACAGACAGACAGACAGACAGACAGACAGACAGACAGACAGACAGACAGACAGACAGACAGACAGACAGACAGACAGACAGACAGACAGACAGACAGACAGACAGACAGACAGACAGACAGACAGACAGACAGACAGACAGACAGACAGACAGACAGACAGACAGACAGACAGACAGACAGACAGACAGACAGACAGACAGACAGACAGACAGACAGACAGACAGACAGACAGACAGACAGACAGACAGACAGACAGACAGACAGACAGACAGACAGACAGACAGACAGACAGACAGACAGACAGACAGACAGACAGACAGACAGACAGACAGACAGACAGACAGACAGACAGACAGACAGACAGACAGACAGACAGACAGACAGACAGACAGACAGACAGACAGACAGACAGACAGACAGACAGACAGACAGACAGACAGACAGACAGACAGACAGACAGACAGACAGACAGACAGACAGACAGACAGACAGACAGACAGACAGACAGACAGACAGACAGACAGACAGACAGACAGACAGACAGACAGCCAGACAGACAGACAGACAGACAGACAGACAGACAGACAGACAGACAGACAGACAGACAGACAGACAGACAGACAGACAGACAGACAGACAGACAGACAGACAGACAGACAGACAGACAGACAGACAGACAGACAGACAGACAGACAGAACAGACAGACAGACAGACAGACAGACAGACAGACAGACAGACAGACAGACAGACAGACAGACAGACAGACAGACAGACAGACAGACAGACAGACAGACAGACAGACAGACAGACAGACAGACAGACAGACAGACAGACAGACAGACAGACAGACAGACAGACAGACAGACAGACAGACAGACAGACAGACAGACAGACAGACAGACAGACAGACAGACAGACAGACAGATATCAGTGGTTCTTAACCTGGGTTCAATCGAACCCTAGGGGTTAGGTGTGTCAGTCTCAGGGGTTCGGCGGAGGTCAAGACACACACTCGACTCATTAGTTGGGTGTGTGTGTCAGGCTAGGTCCGTGTATGTAAACAAACGGCTTCGGAGACTCTTTCTCTGATTGACATCCAATATACGCGGTGTATTGTTGTTGCTTATAGCACTACAACACATCCGGAAGTGTTTATAATCTCTTCCACTCGTCTGACGATGAATTATTTGAGTATTTTCCACATC